>NW_025936897.1:0-2137 GCF_000764305.2 Hyalella azteca | reverse complement strand
TTTTATCGCTGTTGTGTTCAGTTAAAAACGTGCATTATTTTTCTACAGCCGTGGTGAATATTCAGTGATGAATATTGTTGATTAGTATAAAAATCATGTGAAAAATGCAAACGGTGGCATTATAGAAAAAGTGTAAATTCGTTCAAGATCGCATATACTGTATTTTTTAGAGGTTGAAATTCTGCATTGTTTCATCCATCAATCATATGTCATATCATTCACCTTCCGGCAGTTCAATTCTACTTTCGATGTAAATATATTATTAAATTTTAATAATATGTACGTGGATGAAACCTGATTTCACTTTTGCTATAATTTTCAATAATTTTATTAGTTGTGTTAGGTTTTTCATCGTTTAAAAAATATTAGTTTCGTTGAAAATACAATCATCTTAAATAATCCAGATATTTGAGATGAAAATACATTCTAATCACGGATCCAAGCCTAATTGTGACTGTAATTTCTAACCACTGTTAACTTAATAATAAATCCATGATGCCATCTACATCACAAACTGACTCACCCTGTTTTGAGGGCTGATGGCTTGAATCAATGACGAAATCAATGAATACCTTAGTGCAGGTGTCAACTAACTCATGAATAGTATCATGGTAACACTAGTAATGGTGAGGTATCATATAGTAACATTATGGTAATAGTGAAGATCCTCATAGAGGTATCATGTAAATTCTAGGGTTATCTGCATTATACCACTCTAGAAAAAAAAAGCTTACAAATTATATCATTTTTGGTATCATGAACCCTCTAGGTTTGTCTGCGTTGTACCACTCTAGAAAAAGGCTTACTCATTGTATCATGTTTGGTCTCATGAGCGCTCTAGAGTTGTCTGCGTTTTCCCTTTCTACAAAAATGCTGACCTATCGCTACCACACTAGAAATTGTATCGCCCAATCTTGTTCTTGACGTTGAACTTTATTTCTCATAGTAACAGCCATTATCAGCCAACGGTTCTATGGCTGTTGTAAGTTTTCTTCAGAGGCATTTATTGCAAAGCATCTTCAGCGTTGAAGGATAAGGCCTGTTTAGGCTTGTAGTCGATTCTCGTACCTTTCGTGACTTGTTTACATCTAAAAACTAGCCTTTTGACATGATCTTTTCAAATGACTCGCTTGCATCATCACAGGACTTTTGCTAGTTGCGTTTTAAGACTGAACATAAACTTTTGCATAGCATTATCTAGTTTATGCTTGAACGCCTTTATACTCAGAGCGATAAGAAATATTGCCGCATGGATAAATTGCAGCAGTTTTTATAGCTTATAATATTGGTTCATGTTTCAAATTGTATAAACCGTGAGTATACATGTATACTTCAATGAGGCCACCACGCAGACGTCGATTATAGAGGCTTGGAAGCTTCATAATCTTTAATCTTTCTTCATAGGGCTTGCCCTTCAAGTCTGGAATTATCTTTGTTGCACGTCTTTGAACACTCTCTCCTAAATTTTTTTTTTCAAGCATCGGTGACCACACTGAATTTTCAAGCTCTAGATTCTAGTACACGACAGCGACAAATAACAGCTTCATTGCTTCTGCATCTTGGTACTCTTGAGAGCGTCTGATCAGTCCAAACAATTTATTGGATTTATTAGCTTTCGTTTCATAATGTCTAGAAAATCTTCACCTCCTTTTTGCCATAAACTCTACGGTACACTTTTCAATCATTACTCTCTCGTTGCAACTATGTCTTCTTATACTGTAAACTTGCTGTGCATTGTTCCTGCTGAGAAAATTGTGAATAGCCTGTGAATACAGTGAACTTTACACTTGTTAGCATCGAAACGCAGCTACCACATATCAGACTAGTCAAATAACCGATCAAGATCATCTTGCTGCCTCACTTTGTTAGACGCATCCTTAACTGCATTATAAACTAACTTTTGTGTCGTCAGCATACATGGAGCACGCGCTTGACACTACTTTTAACAGATCGTTTATAAAAGCAACGAATAAAGCAGGCTCAAGAGCGCTTCCTTGTGGCACGCGCACTGATGCCCAGTCTGAAACGGACCCATTAATACTGACACGTTGTCGCCTCCCTACTAGAAAATCTCTGATCCATTGGAGTACGTTTCCCTCAATCCCCAAAGACTTCACTTTACGCAACAGCCGCTCAT
>NW_025936896.1:0-2821 GCF_000764305.2 Hyalella azteca | reverse complement strand
GTATCCAGGATACTTATGGCACCACAAATGTATAAAGACTGTTTCGGCGCGTATCCAGGATACATATGGCACCTCAAATATAAAGGGGCTGTTTAGAGCGCGTATCCAGGATACCTATTGTGTAGGGATATTGCCTGGACCTGAAAATGTTTTCTCAGTGGCAGCTTAGCGAGGCGTTGCAGTACTGGGAGGGAAGGATTGGGTGAACTGGGAGTTGTATGTTCTGTGTAAAATTTTATTTGGTCCTTCTTTAATTCATAAACATAAGCTTTTACTGGGGGGGATACGGGATGATAAGATTAGGAACTTGCAGGGATTATTGAGATTGAGCCACGCTGGGCAATGCCAGAAGTTGTGTTATTCTATTTTATTGGAATATTAATTATATTAATATTTTAATATTGGCAGGTTGGCCCGGTACAGTCCTGGATAGATATTGTCCGAAATTTGAAAATTCTGTTGTCCTGTAATCCGTCATTGCGAATTTTGTCACTATGGATACCATCATACTGATCATTTGGAACTACCAAAGAAATAAAACAGTAGTTATCGTTGAAACTCGCAAATTTGGTGTACAACAGAACTCCCAGATTTAAATTCGAGTCAAATTTGATTTTTATACGGCGTAAACCTCGATATTTAAAATTATATACCACTGATTAGAATAAGAAAAAATATGTATAATAATAGTTTAGTTATAGTTTCATATCGTATCATATATTTTAAGGTTGGACACTCGGAGTGATTACTCCACCAATTTTTCGTTACGTTCAGGTTCAGGTCCAAGATAACGGTATTCGTTACTTATCGTTTCGTCCGGTGGTCGCGAGTGGCGCTTGATTGGCACGTATGAAAAGGTTCTCTTTTTGGAAAGGTTACGGCAAAATATAGTACAAAGAGGGTTGTAATGAAACACTGATACATTTCACATTAAATTGGAAAATTCAAGTTCACATCCTACGTTAACAAAAATCTCTAGTACTTGAAAAATGTAATCCGACACAATCAAAATTGAGAACCTATCAGTTTACATACGTTGAAAAATTGCAGTTCCGTTGAGCCGTACGACCGTTGCAAACGACCGTATTGTACACGCACACTTTGCGGCTGTAGGTTGAGCGGCCGTACCGCTGCTGTATTCTCGCGTCCGCTTTCACAGTTGCTCTTTCTTCGTGGTCGTATTTCTCGCGCTATAGTGATGTCTCGCGGCCGGTCTAACCGTAGAGTTTATGATGACCGTACTTCGGAATAGTGGTACTCGTCTTCATAGTCGATGAATATACTCCAACTCCGTTGTCGTAC
Organism: Hyalella azteca; assembly: GCF_000764305.2. Taxonomy (NCBI): domain Eukaryota; kingdom Metazoa; phylum Arthropoda; class Malacostraca; order Amphipoda; family Hyalellidae; genus Hyalella; species Hyalella azteca. The sequence goes on along the minus strand of NW_025936896.1, from coordinate 1,519 downwards.
TGCTGTCTAGATGACTGTGACCGTACCGATTCTTCTGATGAAATAGTGACCGTACTATTGATGACCATACCGATGATAATTCTTGGTGTAGAGCTCGAAACTTATATCTTCTGATGACGTGCGTTATAATCGTTGTGCAACTCGTGGCCCTCTCGCATTGTCTCACGGCTGAGTCGCAGCCGTAGTGTTGATGTTGATTTTCTTGACGTGCTTACAGAAATCGTATCCGTCACGATGGGTCTAGATACCTCTCGACCGTCAATGTTCGAAAAACGGCGAAGTCGCCGGCCTCCCAGCCTCGGCCGTTGCAAAGTCCGCTGACAGCAGACCGTGCTTGCGTGACGGTCACCGCCTTAGAACCAACAACCCTTGGCGCCAATTTTGAGGTCCTTATATAGGGAGCCGTCGCCCACAGTTAAGCCTATTCCCTCGAACTGACACCACATTCCTCGAATGGAATGTCCCTCGCGCTGAGCTGGCAACGTTCAATGTAAACTAAACTCCTTTCAACAGTCTCGAAACAACCGCGCCGCATTCTTAGCATTCTTAACATCTATGCATAATACATGTTCAATATTACCTACTTTATTCAGCACATTTAAATTGGATAATATAATTTTTCTCTTCCATTCATTAGAAATAAATGTCCAGGTACAGGTAATATCCCTACATAAATAGTCTGGATGCGCAACTCTAGAGCAACAAAGGAACAAAAAATTTAATAATTTAAGATGGATCACAAACAATATTAGTGTTATTATCGTATGACAATGTACGATAATAACACTAATATTGTTAGTGTTATTGATAATGTATTGATAATGTATTGATACAATTGTATATTGATATATTGATTATTGATATTGATAATTGATATATTGATATTGTATAGATAATGTATTGTTATTACAATGACAAAAATTGTAATAACACTAATAGTAATAATAATAATAATAATAATAATAATAATGAGAATAATAATAATAATAATAGTAATGATAATAATAAGTAATAATAATAAGTTCGATATCAGCAACATCATCGTTGTTGTTGCTGTTTACCTGTTCCTCCTTGTAATTTCGTCTCTTTGAGTAGCTAACGCCTACGGCGGACTACGGTAGTAGCTACGGCGGACTGGTCTACTAAGACCGACTGTGGATTATGAATTTCAATAATCAAAACCTTCCGTCTTGCGGGCGTTAGTCTTTCGCGATTTTTGGCGCAATAAAGCCTAACAGTGGAAGTGCTTGTAAGCCAAGCTACTTCTTTTACTCTACTTATTCTACTACTAGTACTGGTAGAGCGTAGAAGTGCGCAACGATCAATATGAAAACACGAGCTATCACACCTGTTTGAAGCTTGCATGCAATCGTTGAACACTTGCGAGTTTCATGATCGTTCCCAAACTAAAGGGAATCGGTCAGTTACTGTCTTGAACGCTGTTTAAAGCAGAGGTGCTCAGTTGTATTCAAAGGTAAACTAATTTTCTTCGCGTACGCTTTTGAAGTGCTTCTTCCGA
>NW_025936895.1:0-18761 GCF_000764305.2 Hyalella azteca | reverse complement strand
TTGAAGAACGAACCGATTTTGAAGTTATTCACCAATATCACCTGCAGATTTAGATTCGGAAGATATTTATTGATCAAATCTTTCAATTCCTTAGCCATGGTCTCAGATGCTTTACCGAAGTAGGGAAAAGAACAGTAAATCAGGTTCCTACTTAGACATTTTTAGAAACATACATCGACAGCAAAAATATGAATAAATTTCTTCACACCATTATTTACGATGATTTTATAAACAAGTGCAAATTTTCAGGTCAGTTTTCCTATTACCTTCAGTTCTTGAGGCACGATCTTATTCATGAAGGGCTTCGGCTTTTCTAAAGGTTGCTGCAGGGCGCTGTTCAACTGTCACGTTTCTGCAGTGAAGATTTCCGCCGTCTCTCGCTCTTCGGTGAAAACGAACGACTCAGCTTGATCAAATAAATACTGCTGCTCAAAACCAATAGAACGGTTATTCGCTTGATTATTGAATTCGTATTAACCAAAAAATGCTTCCTTTAATTTTTTGAGCTTCCACTAGTGTACTGTTGCCAAAGTTCAAGGCCGTCTTCAACATCAATCGTGAAATGAAGTGGTACCTAAAACTTTGCGCATTTCCACTTTTGTTGCGTTGTCATATACTCGGGCCAGTGATTTTAACACATAATTAATACTAGAACAAAGAAAAAACATCAGCATTGGTAAGGTCATGCGAATGTTATCTTCTGGCTGCGGGCTGAGAAGTAAATCAATGTCGTCTTCAACATGTCGGTAAGCTGAGACAACTCTGACCTTGCATCTATTTCGCATGTCGAGTTATATCACTAATTTTTCAGCTGCGTCAAGACTTGCTACTTAACATAACATAACATAGTGATGTTGGCGCTGAAGTGTAGGCCTGATGTGGCCTGTGGCCGATTCTTTTCCTTTTCGTGCCAGAAGACCTAAAATCGTGTCAATATGTCACGGCGCCTACGCTTCAGCGCCGACATCGCTATGTTATGTTAATGCGTATTTCGGTAAAATTCTCCGTCGAACTGGTGCCGCGTGTGGTTGCCAACTTGTTTATACCTGTTCTCCCACTCTTGCTACTATTCCCAGTCTCCCAGACAGACGCCCAGTCCCGGGCTTGCACTACCATCTTCCTTACTTCCTAGAGACCTAGACTCCTAGTACCTACCAAGACTCCTACTAACGTTGGAGCCATAGATTGTAAAACTAATTTTTTTAATGTTAGTTTATTTGTAGACTGTAAACTGAGTTGTATTTTTATGGTTTACCATTGGCATTCATAAATTGATAGGCTTAATTTGCATTCAGAAATTCTATCCTTAGTATCCTTTAGTATCCCTAATATTTGTTTGGGACGTAGCAGTCCCAATCCACGATGGATCACCGCCTCTGATTATCGTTCATCCGCCCTCATTTGGGCCATCTGATGCACGATGCTGTTGCTTGCTTCTTGCCGCTGGTAGTGTTGCAGGGGAGGTCGATCTGGGATTGTGTCCAGGAACACGTCCAGTAGTCTCTCAAAGGTCTCCAGGGCGAACTCCCCTCTCTTAGATCCCTTGGTAGGGCGTTGAACAGCCTTAGTCCTGCCACGGAAAGTGATCCTTCCCGCAGGGATTGAAATCTGACTGCGGATCTGTTACGTAGTGGGGGGATCTTGCACAGTCTCCCCCTTCTCTCATTGTGATATGTATTAATCCTGAAAGTCTCGCTCTCGAAGTTTGGCACCATTCCGGTTATCATTTCCATGTGTACAGAATGACATACCTCTCCCGTCTCCTCTGCAGTGAGTACAGACCCAGTCGCTGTAACCTCTCCCAGTAATTAAAATTCTCCATCCCTCTGATCCTGTAAGTGAAGGTTCGTTGGACTCCTTCCAGTTGCCGTATTGCGCCTAGTGTGAAGCAGTATTCAAGGATAGGTATTACAAGGGCTCTGAAGAGTGTGATCATCGGTTCCGCTTCTCTCGTTCTGAACGTCCGCCAGATCCACCCCATCTGTCGTCTACCTTTTGCGTCTCATTAATACAATTATTAATAGTATTACTAATTAGATTTTAACCAAGAATTTAAAAGCAAAGAAAAGTCCACAAAAATTCATATCTTTATAGAAAACGTTTCGGAGACCAGCTCTATCGTCAGTTCGTAGACCGAAACGTTTTCTATAAAGATATGAATTTTTGTGGACTTTTCTTTGCTTTTAAATTCTTGGTTAATTTGCGATTTAAGCAAACAAGTGATATATATTCATTAATTAGATTTTATTAAGTCTCATAAATCTAAACAATAATTATATTATTAATCATGACGAGCGAGAGACGACACAGATCTTTAGTGAAAAAACACGTCAGTCGGACAGCGCCAAGCAGCAGCCTTTGGATGAGCCGAAGCCTCCTAAGAATAAGATCGAGCCTAAGGAACTGTAAGGAAATAGGACCATTGAAATGGAAAGTTATAGTTTTTTCTGATATCACCTCTTGAAATTAATAAATAAAATTACTAGATTGCTTAAATCGCAAATTAATCAGGAATTTAAAAGCAAAGAAAACAGCCAGAACATTAACTATTACNTGCGTATTTCGGTAAAATTCTCCGTCGAACTGGTGCCGCGTGTGGTTGCCAACTTGTTTATACCTGTTCTCCCACTCTTGCTACTATTCCCAGTCTCCCAGACAGACGCCCAGTCCCGGGCTTGCACTACCATCTTCCTTACTTCCTAGAGACCTAGACTCCTAGTACCTACCAAGACTCCTACTAACGTTGGAGCCATAGATTGTAAAACTAATTTTTTTAATGTTAGTTTATTTGTAGACTGTAAACTGAGTTGTATTTTTATGGTTTACCATTGGCATTCATAAATTGATAGGCTTAATTTGCATTCAGAAATTCTATCCTTAGTATCCTTTAGTATCCCTAATATTTGTTTGGGACGTAGCAGTCCCAATCCACGATGGATCACCGCCTCTGATTATCGTTCATCCGCCCTCATTTGGGCCATCTGATGCACGATGCTGTTGCTTGCTTCTTGCCGCTGGTAGTGTTGCAGGGGAGGTCGATCTGGGATTGTGTCCAGGAACACGTCCAGTAGTCTCTCAAAGGTCTCCAGGGCGAACTCCCCTCTCTTAGATCCCTTGGTAGGGCGTTGAACAGCCTTAGTCCTGCCACGGAAAGTGATCCTTCCCGCAGGGATTGAAATCTGACTGCGGATCTGTTACGTAGTGGGGGGATCTTGCACAGTCTCCCCCTTCTCTCATTGTGATATGTATTAATCCTGAAAGTCTCGCTCTCGAAGTTTGGCACCATTCCGGTTATCATTTCCATGTGTACAGAATGACATACCTCTCCCGTCTCCTCTGCAGTGAGTACAGACCCAGTCGCTGTAACCTCTCCCAGTAATTAAAATTCTCCATCCCTCTGATCCTGTAAGTGAAGGTTCGTTGGACTCCTTCCAGTTGCCGTATTGCGCCTAGAGTGAACGGAGTCCAGAGCTGGCAGCAGTATTTAAGGATAGGTATTACAAGGGCTCTGAAGAGTGTGATCATCGGTTCCGCTTCTCTCGTTCTGAACGTCCGCCAGATCCACCCCATCTGTCGTCTACCTCTTGTGGTTATTGCCGGTATGTGATCACCAGAATTGACCTGATTGTTCATCAACACTCCTAAATCGCGAACGAGTCGCTTCTCTTCGATTTCCGAGTTGTCAGGTGCCCTAGAAAAAAACATGTTCTCAATAGCCACTTCAAATGGACTGCTTGTCTTACAATGCCTGTATTATCCATGCAAGTTGAAAGTTTTATTCTCCCATTGCAACTTAGATTTCTTTACCTATAATGAAGAGCCTATTTTTGTGGTGGACAGAAGTTCAGGCATACCTGCTACAACTCTGTCAAGAAACACAATGAGGAGATTCCTAGCAATGTTCTTCCTGATTTGCTTAATTCCTGCTGAGCCAAAAGGAGATGTTGCCAATGCTTTACTGAGTGAAAGGTCATTGCCAAAGAACTTTGAGGTGGGGCGTTCATCAGCTATTGGTTCTACCAGAATTACCACTTTGTCTTGACTCTCAGTAATCTGGGTTTGGCTTGAATCATAGTTTTTTTGACTTGCACACATTTTTTGACCAGAAACAATTTCAGATTCTGCATCTGAGACCTCCTCTAAAGACTAAGGAGAGCTCAAGATCTTGGTTAAGTTGGTTTGATTGAAATCCTTCAAAGTTGGTCCCTGTTTTCCTTTTTGATTGTCTGCCTGCATCGGTAGCAACATTGCCTGATCAGCCTTCAATCTCAGGAGAACATTCCCCACATCTCCAGCCTGGTGCTGTGCTGCTGGCATAGAAGACAGTGAAAGTGGACTATCTACCTATTCGCAAATATGTCCATCTTTGCAAGTCTCAGAGGTAGAAGCTGAAAGTTTTGAGTTACTGACTGGTGATAGAGCAGAGTGCGTTAATTTGCTTCGTTGTTGTTGTGGTGGTGGGGCTAATGCATTTTCAGATTCAACATCTGATGAGCTTAGAGACCACGCACCTGTCAGAGGGTCTTTCTTCCTTCGCTTACCTGATGATCGTTTCATGAGGATGATTGTTGTTTAGCAGTCACCGTAAGCACTGGAATCAAGAAACACGGAATAGAAAAAGTATACATTCACTCTTGAAGACCGCACTGCGGCACTGGAGCTAACTTTCTTATGTTCGTCGCATACCGCAGCTCAAATCGTTCTTTACGACTTCACGTTAGCAAGAATCGGAGTTGGCGTTTGACAGCAAATCCTGTGGTGCAAAAAAAATGTTCTCATTTTAACAGGAAGAAATTTATTCTTGGTGATTAACAATGTAAAAATGTTATGTATGTAATAAAAACTATATAATAAAATTAATTGTGTAAATGTTACTCTGGATCAGGCAGACAAAATTTGAACTAATTTTCACTCACTAAAGTTAAGCATCCTAGCAGAGTCTACTCTACATAAACATTAATTCCAGCTTAGTATTAATGGAGGTTAAATATCGAGTAAATTTTGCCTTATGCTTTAATCAGTTAATAGAGTTGAAACTCCACTAACTTCAGAGTGACTCATTGAGTCATTGTATGCATAACACATACCTGTAAGCATTTACATCTGTTTTATAATAAATTCCAACTCTTCATTCTCCAATAAAAAATACCAAATTCCACATTAGCCACTAGCCATTATCCTTTATAAGATTTACCAACGTTCTGCATAATCTTTTGGTGCTTACAAAATTGTTGTATTCTAAACTAAAATGATATGTTCTGGAGGAACATATCGTTAGTGTCATTTCCCACAATACTATTGGAAAAGTTATTTAAAAGTTAATACAATCAGCCGTCTATTTGTCCCTGTGAAAATATAATATAAAAACAAATAATTCATTAAATGCAGTGTTTTCTAGCCCTATCACCAAAATCATATCAACGAGCAGCAACGAGATCAATTTTCATAGATTTTGACATTGCACTCGCAGCCCACTGCATTCTAAGTGGCTTCATTACCAACGACGAAAACAGTCATAAGTTGATGTACACCTCATATTAGTCATGAACTCAGTTAAAACATGGCTACTTCGAGTAAAATTTACTCCGTTTATTCAGTATTATTTGTGCACTCCATCGTTGTATTTGCCTTCAGAGTTGAAGCTAATGCAGTTGATTCATTTCGTAATAAATAATGTGATGGCAAATGCTTAGAGGTACATTTGGTCAAATTGGTGTGATATAATTTTGAGCTTCATCACTCATTGAGCTTTGAGGTGAGACATTTAAAAATGAGACATTTTCATATTTTTTAACACTTTTATTTGAATTTGAGAGCATTCACTGCCCACAGATTGGTGAATAAACACAGACAAATTGGTGCAAAATTAACCCACGATCGCCGGTTGAAACCCTTAAGTGCGTTCTGTGACCAGTGCCGATAATATTACGACAGTGTCAACTGCTCTTGAGTAATATTGATGCAGTGTTGACGGCTCGCTGCATGGTTTTCGTCTTCACTCCTAGCACGCAGGCAGATTTGTTTGGGGATCGTAACAGAGCGCACACTCTTCGTCATTTTCGAAACACGATATGCTGTAGAAGTTCATCGTGTCGTTTTCGACGCGCATCTCTGCACAGTCATGGTCAGGACTCAACGCATTAACAAAAAAAACGTCGCCCATCGGGTCCATGCTCGGCATCCAGCGCCACACCAAGTCTTCGCCACGATGAATGTTAGCCCCGAAGTAAATTTGGTCTGAAAATAAACTAGAACATAAGATTGCATATTAAACGATCAGTGGCTGAGCTGTATTCGCCACCCATTTAAATTACTCAATAAATGATACCAATGTGAAAGTTCCGTTGCAACATGAAAGATTAGATTGATTTTTAATGATGCGGCTGAGCTCTACCATAGTTTCAATTCATCTTTTTCATAACTGTCTTCCAATGTTATAAATATTGTAAGTGCAATCCTAACTGAAATTGTCAACTCACTGGTGCCAAGCAGGGTCGGGTCGCCGATGAGGCTGTAGTTGTTGTACAGTTCCTGGGAAGCCATAGGCAGACCTCGCGCCTCGCACCGAGTCTTTGCCTCACAGAAGCCGATATCGGTAGCATCGCATTCCGCCACCTGTGTTAACAAAAAACAGTATTAATAGAGCAGAAAATGCTTCATTTCCACTGGTTTATAGAATAGAATAGAAGTGTTGGCATTGAAGAAATAGGCCCATGGCCTGTTGCCGATACTTGTACTCTATATGACTCGATTCACAAGGGATCCGGCCTTTGGAACCCGATCTTTCCATAACTAACGATTGACTGAGATCGCTGCTGGACTTACTGCCTTATTATTATTGTCTGGGCCTATATTGTCTGGACTTATCATTGTCTGGGCCCATACTTTCAAAAAAAGTTAAGAGATCGTAAGTTGGTCCGTAAGTTGCTAGGCATTTTAAGGCTGAGCATATGCTCCTGCATAGCTTCGTCTAGCCGGTTCTTGAAGGCGTTTTTACATCGTACGCAGAAAATCATTACGCGACTCGGTCTATTACACGGCTTCCGCCACCTCAATAATTATGGCAACTTTTTTAGTATACCAAATATTTCCAGCATTCTGATCATGGATAGTGAATGGTCACGCCACTTCACTCATAGAATATCGTACGCAATCTAATTAGTTAATAGAATGGAATAATTTAAAAGTCACTCGATCGACCAAACAGAACGTCAAGAATGAATAAGCATCAGTNTTATATTATCACTATTATTAAGTTGATTTAAGCTATTATCAATTTTTGTTAACTATTAAATTCGAACTTGCATGTAAATTTTCGGCTTTCATTATTGGTCCTGCCATGATGTCATCAGCCTAGCAGCAGTGGCTGTCTGTGGCTGAGCAAAAATTAGAGAAAACGGCGAACGAACTGTTGAGAAAACAGCGAACGAAGTTTCGGAATGATTCGTTTTGCTACACTGAGCGTTTAGCTAGTGGAGATGTCTGCAACTAACGCACCGATTTGTTTCAGTGCAATGTTACTGGTGTTACAATAGCACGGAATAAAACTAAACTAGAATAGCATCACCAGGTTAAAAATTCATGACGGTTCGCCAATTTTATGAAGTCGTGGCTGTTGATCGAAATGTAGATTTGATGTCCGACCACTGGCCAAATCGCCGAATATGATAGAACTCATTGCAACTCAGAGGGAAAGCACACTGTCTGTAACTGCTGAAAGTCCTTATAGATCTCCATGAATTCGGGCTTGAAGCGACCCGCTTTTGAACATTTAACTTAATTTAATTTTTTGAACTCACCTTTCACTTCTGCATCAATGCTGACATGAAACAAAACTTCCCGGGTACTGCTTACCACATGGCATTTCCGGTTTATTGCGTTGGCGTGTGATTTTGCCATATTATTTGAATCATAACAGATGCCCAGAACGAGTTTTAATCTGCGTCACAGACATCCTCACTATCACGGACGATACAAATAGAAGTTAACTCCTCACTAATCATGACTTCAGTATTTTTGAGCAGAAGCTTGTATAGAGTAGACACACAAAATCACTAGAAAAAGGTAAAATGAAATTTTTTAGTCTGACTTTTGAAGCAGGTAAATCAAAAGTCAAATAGTCAGACATTAAGCTGCTAAGCGTTAGTTCAAAAATTTAATGTTAAATTAGAACGTAGGTGCTTTTAGTTTTTTTAATAATTAGCAGTCAAAGGAACAGATTCCGGAAGCAAGCGAATGAGAAGAAAGCAGAAGGTAGGCTATCAGTGACTCCAGACGCATTTATATGGTAACTCACTTTGGACTTTGACGTGAACGCACGTACTTTGGACTTCCGTTGCACTTTGCTCGCGAGAGGCAGGCGACTAACAGGTTTAACAAGTAGCAAGAAAAAATTACGTTAGTATTGTCTGGGAGATCGGACTTAGCTGGGGTCTCGACGTAACGAACGAAGTTAATTGAAACGAGATTATAACTTATCAGAAACTTTCACTCGCATCCATCAACAGACAGTCGGACTTCAAACTTGTGCGATAACGTAGATATTGAGCCATGACCATGTCCAATGACCATGGCCATGTCCAATGACCCCTAGTCTAATGACCTACCTATGAGCCTATGGCCATGTCCAATGACCTAGGCCATGTTCAATGACCTTTGAGCTTGCACACGTACTATGTACCTATTCGTGACCGTGGACCTGTAGTTTGTCCTCAAGTCTGTCTCAGTTCCCGTAATTTGTACTTGAGTTAGCCCCTATACAGCGCTTTGTACTCAATTCTAACTCTGCGTCCGTATTTTGAACTGAAGACAGACCAAACACTCGTACTCTGAACTCTGCAACAATACATTGAACTGAAAGCTTATCCTGCTCATGTACTTAGCACTCGAGTCTGATCCATCACTCGGACCTTGAACTGAACGCTTATCCTTCACCCGAACTTTGAACTGAAAGTTCATCCGTAATTTGAACTAAAAGCTTACCCAGCAACCGTAATTTGATCTAAAATCTTATCCTGCATTCGAACTTTGAACATAACGCGTACTATGCACATTGAACTCAAGACGGATTTTGCACCCTTACTTTGGGCTGAAACCTGACTTTGCATATGTACTCTGATCGGGACGCATGCCGGAGGCCAGCTATGCCAAACTTCACACTTAGTTCGTATTTCTTTCCGTAGGTAAGAATGCTAGAGGGCATAACAGCTTATGAAGTTAAGTGCTCAAAGCCAACGCGCTGGATGTCCACAGCCGTGAAATAAGCTTGCCAAAGGTAAGCATGGCCATTCTGCATCTGGCCAAACCTCTTCCGGCCTAACCTCTTCAGGCCTAACCTACACAAGTTGCAACATTTCTCCACCCAAACAAACCTGAGCGAACTTAACCTAACCTCATTGGCTGCGGGAAGTAAGAAAGGCGGTCCAAGTGTCCTGGTAGAGCCAGTCATTGGCTGCAAGAAGATTGAGTGCCGGGACAGCGTGAATAGTTTAGGCCGGAGTGGGTACGGTCAGATGAGGAACTACCTGCTTATGAGCGAGCATGCTTAAGCATTGGCTAAAGACCTGCGGCGCTATTATCTTTCGGCAGTGTGTCGCTTGTCTGGATTACGGAGTACAAGCGTAGTCTACGGCTACTAGCTCTGAGGCTGAGTAAAGTTCATGCATTGTGAAGGGTGTCGTTGGCTTCAGGGCTTATTTAAGAGAACAATTTGTGGCCTACGGCTGCGCCCCCCTCTGATCCCATGTCTGACCCTACTCACGCACTTTGAACTGAAGGTAAACCTCGTGCTTGGCACACATGTCTGCCTCTTCAAACGTACTTTGAACTCAAGGTTGATTTTGCACCTGTACTTTGATTTTAACTTCCACTCTGCATCCGCATATTAAACTCAAAGCTGCTTTTGCCCCCCTCTCTTGAACTGAAGTGCGACCCTACACCCTTACTTTGCACTTACGTTGGGCCTATAGCACCTCTGCTATGCACTTAAGGCAGTGCGCATTGACATTTTCCTGTTTACAATGTTGGTTTTCAGTTCATCGACAGCTCAACAGTTTATATGATTGTTAACAATAGATATAATATATATGATGAAACTTACCGCCGTAGGTGACGCCTCCAGACAAGGTGAGGTTCACTGAGGCCTCATACCCCCACAAGGAACACTCTCCCCCCTCCTGCATGGGGGTGAAGCAGGCGACGTAAGCCCAGTCCAGCGTCGTGGCCAGGCTTATACATTGTATATTTGAACGCACGACGGAGCTGCCGTGCTGCGTTGTATGCGTCACAAGTAACGTCGTGTTTACCAACGTCGACCTCCACTCCTTGAAGCGACCCTCACACTCCAGAGGGAGCAACAAGCCCCAAAGTGTCAGTATCAGTACTCGTATAAGGAAATAGCCAATGCACCATCTCGAATGAAATGAATGAAATGAATTCTCGAATGAAAACTTAAATGTCTCGACTGAGATTCGAGCTCGGCCAGTTTGCAGAGACGGCATGATTTAATTTCTTCTTTTATTAAATAGTTTCTTGACTCGGTTCTTCCCTTCTTCGATTATTGTCGTCTTTCCTTATTCATTTCCTTTGCGATAAATTAGCTTTGCCTTCTTAAGTGTTTACGATCGCGGCCATTACTAACTATTTATTGCGACGCGAGTTAATTTGCTTTATGATAGGGATAATTTCTTATGTGCCACCCCCGATATTAGCTTAAAATAAAAAATTGCAACGTCAGACACCGCAACTAAATCTTCATACAATATCTTAGACGCGCACATGTTCGTACTGAAAGCAGCAAGTTTGTTTAAATAAGACTGGGCCTGTCACTCGTGCCCCGCTACCCGCGCCGACTACCCGTCTGTCACTGCGGTGTCTGCCGCTGCCTGGTCGGATAATCCAAGGCACTTTCTTCTAAAAATTTTATGAGAGTCGGAGTTCGTTTCCAAGAAATTTTCGTATCTTTGTAATATTCATAATGTAAAGTCGATATCGACATGGTTATTAGATGAGCACACAGCAGATCTGACGGGAATCATTAAGTCAGTTCCCTAATAATCATAAGAAGAAACATGATGAAAACTGCTAGAAATAAATCACGATAAGTGCCGAGTCCATTAAATATATGGGGCATCGCTCCAGCGTGAACAAACGAATAAATATAATGAAATTAATAAATCATTTCAGACAAATATCTCGCGTTAATTATTGATTGCTCAGCCGTCGCTTGAATTTCATAAATCTGGACGTAAATTTGCATCATTAAATTAATATGCATAGAGCAATGAGTCATTTTTTGCTTTCTAATGCTCGTAAGAATCTGACACACAAATATCTTGAACCATAATTCATTTCTTTCAAAATTATTTATTTCGACACGGAAGCTCTGGTGGAAGCGTGAGGCCGTTCAATTTCTCTTCTGTAGGTCTGGTCACGATATTCCGGTGTGCAAGTTGATCTATTGAAATCTGCTATTCTGATTGACATCAAAGCTTGCTCCATAGAACTTGATCCGCAATTTATTTCACAAATAATATAAATATGGCATATTATTCTAAAGTAGTAATGGCTGAAATATAAAATTTAACCTCTCATTTGATTGAAATTCAAAATTAATAACTCTCCGATTGCGAATCATTTACATGAACGGTTTAAGAAAAATATGTTTGAGTTAGCAAAGCACTGGAGCAGGGGATTGTATGCTAGCTCATTGCAAATCAGGAGCCACTTACAATAACGTTAAAGTTATTGTTTACAAGAATGACTTGTGAACAAAATCTGCTCATAATCGCATTACTAAAATTCCGAGAATATCATATTAGCCTAGCCACGTCTTCGCGTGAGGGACCCTGCTGCGACCAGTGCACACGCTGACAAGAATGACATCATTAATGTAATACCGAGCTATGGTTGAAATAATTAAATCAACCATGGCAGATTTGCCATGGCGTATGTGTGATTTGGTCGGTGTATTGATGAGAGCTGCAACAAGCGACTTGCCATTGGGCCACAAGATAGTTTAATTGTACGAGCTTAAACCGTAGACTTTGAACTCAAAGTTCTTCTGTATGCTTCTTCGTCTTATGAGGAAGAGTAAAGAATCATACCTTCTATGATTCTGATTGTCAACTCCTAATTAGGATTGAATAGAACTGTAATTTTTAAGAACTCACTTAGGAAATCACTGAAGAGTTAGGCACATACCGCCAAGAAGAAATTTTGCAGCGTATGACGTCGGAAGTCTTTCATTGACGTAAAACTGAAAGACTCACACGGGGTTCTTTCGTCTCACCTTATTTAAATGGTAGAAGTGATTGAAATGAAAATTTTAGGAGATGTATATGTATTGTCCCACTGAGCATGAGGCGCTCTATATACTGCATCTTTTTGAAGGGCAAAAATGGATACTTTCTCACACTCAAATATAATATATTGATAAGATAGTATAATATATTAAAAATATAATAATATAATAATATGACTCAATATATAATAATTTAACTTTTTTGAATTTGACAAATTGCATATCTTGGAGAGTCTAGACAAAATGTGAATAGTTTTCACTCGAGAAAAATGTGCTGCACAAAGACACGAAGTATTATTATTATTATCTGTCAAAACTTGAACCTAACGCAATGATACATATTATATGTTAATTTTTCATAATAGTTCGAGCCACTTTAAAATGAAGCTAGCAACATTTAGGTTACGTTAATATCAACAGAAGAAATGGGACTATGCTAATTAAGTCTTACCTCTCAAATACCACATTAAATTTGTCAAGCATAGTTAAATAACCACAGGGATTTACATTTAACAATTTGATTAAATTTCAATATTCTATGTTATTAGAAACAAAAACACTTGGAACCGACTTAATTTTAAGCAGGTGCAATCACTCTGATAATAATCAGATTTAGATAGATCTGCATAAAAATTGTTGGATGTATCAGATAATTGCAGAGCAGTTATGAACATCAGCATAGTTCTCCTATAACACCAAGTTGACTCCTACCACAGCTGTGGTTCTGCTGCAAACATCATCACTTGCAGTGCATGTGTCCAGTTAGCTACAATTATTTATTATGCAATTCAAAACAAACTTGAAAGATGGTCATGGAACCGAAAACTTTTTCAATATACTATGGAGAATGTTTATATTTTTGATCAAGCGTTATGAGCAGTGAGCTTCATTGTGGAGGAAGCGAATTAATAAACCTGCGACACACGAAGGAAAAACTCAAGAAAATGGTTAGCGAGATGACATTAACTCTGTTGAAATACAATATTGAATGATCTTATAATAGAATATTCTCAATTTCGGCGTTGAAGTCAAAATTATTTCATTTGTGGATAGTTCTATTTAGGTTCATTTAGGTTCATTATTCAACAATCCTGTTCTTCGTACCCCGTCCAAGCCTTGACTGCTTCGGGACGATAGGCGCTGCAGTAGCCGGGCCATGAGTGTCTCATGAGTCAAGACTTGAAAACTAGTAACCTGTGACATTCTTGTAAAAGAAAATGAATCACGTCCAAGCATTGAGATTCAAGGTAAATCACTCTCACTCACTCACTCTATTAATAGATCTCATCACTCAAAATTAGGAATTAAATATGCTACTTAAGCGTTTATAAACGATGATTACTCAATTAGATGAATTGATTTGTGATCAAACTTGCGTCGTGTGATTCTACCAGTAGGTTATATGGTGTCGGCAGGTACGGAGTTTTCGACCTACTTTCTACCTGTTTGGGTAACCTACGTTTCGATTGAATCTGCAAATTTCCGCCCAAATACGCCACTCTAACATCTGGAATGAAAACGAATTCTATTTCAGTTTTCGGTGAAGCGGCATGAACTCGAAAGTCGTGTCATAATGTATATTAAATGCTAAATATGTATTAAATTAAATTGATTAAAATTAAATGTATATTAAATGCAAACAAGTGAATCATTCACGAGCAGAGTTAGCCTACCTAGACTCCGTTAACTTGACATGAGGTGTGTGATTCAATGAAAAAAGTGCCACGCATTTAGTACGGACCAGGCATTACCTTGAGCGTCAGCTATTGGTGCAACTATTATTCGCGTTATGTTATGGGAATAACTGAGTTGTAAAAATGCATGGTTGCTTTAAGCCCCTTCAAATTCCATTATAAGATACGGCACAATTACCGACATTGTTCGAAGTGAGTCTACCTTTGCGAGGAATTGCTTACGAGGCTGCATGGGTTCTCTCTCTCATGCTCAACACGGCGGCAAGGTTGTCGCAGGATCGTAACAAAGTGCACACGGTTCGTCATTAAAGCCACATAGAAGGCGGTTGAATGCGGGTTGTAGGGCATTCAGTTCAGCACAATCATAAGTCCCAGAAGTGTCGATTATGCTCCCCATAGGATATTGGCTCTGCAACCAACGCCACACCAAGTCGGCCGCTCGTCGAATGTTCATCCAGTAGTAAGTTCGGGTTAATAATAAACGAGAATAATAGGTTCAGTATCTAACAACCGACAGTGTCGGCCATGAACCGACAGTGTCGGCCATGTCGGTTCATCCAGTAGTAAGTTCGGGCTAATAATAAACGAGAATAATAGGTTCATTATCTAACAACCCCTTAATGTTCAGTATCCAACATATGGAATTTATTATGTTATACCCTGCTGATTTGTGGTTTCCACCTCAACATTGAACCTAAGATCTCATTTTTATCATAACTTAAAATCCATGGAGAATTGTCTCGATTTTATATCACTAGTCTCAATATTTTTACCATTGCGTTGGCCATCCTAACAACCAGGCTGTCAACTCACCGACAGCAAGCCGTTTGATGTGGCTGTAGTTGTTGTACAGTTCCTGTGAGGCCAGCTGCAGACCTCGCGCCTCGCACCGAGTCTTCGCCTCGCAGTAGTCTATGGGGGCGTCAGCGCATTCCGCAACCTGTATTTATAAAAAAACAGTATTAATTGTGCAGCCAATGAATCATTTTAAAAGGTTTACATCGCACAATCGATCTATCAAGCTTACATGTATATCTTAAATAAAAATCCCACCTTTTGGTTGAATTTAGAAAATGAAATTAACATAACTTGCACAAAATCAACGCAATTAAACAATGAGCATGAATTAAATCATGAACCTATTTCTGATTCTTATTAAGAAATTATATCAACTTTTACCAGACAGTATCCGTTGGCTGCCTGAGAGCAGCACGTGTCCTTCGGCGGCAGCGCGACGTCCATGACGCGACGTTGTTTAGTGTCTGTGAAAACCGAAAACTTTGGGCAGTGCAATATCACGGTTTCTGATGCAACTCGGTTACTGCAGTTGTAATACCCCGGTTACTGCTGTTAAAATACCTTGGTTACTTCGGTTTACAATACCTCGGTTACTATAGAGGTAGGCAATGGCTGGCTGACATACCTCGCCTACTTCTTTGGCTATATAACATAGATAGGTGATTGACAGCCCTCGCGCTTATTGCTACGATCGACCCACAGACTGGCCACCAAGAGCTACTACACCACGAGAACACGTACTGGCTCTTCATCTGATGCCTCGCGTCCTGAACATTTAGTCCAATCGTGAATCCCGGTGGAACCTTGCATCCCGGTGGAACCTTGCATCCCGGTGGAACCTTGCATCCCGTTGGAATCTTGCATCCCGGTGGTGCATCCTGGTGGAACCTTGCATCCTGGTGGAACCTTGCATTCTGGTGTAACCTTGCATCCAGGTGGAACCTTGCATCCTGGTGGAACCTTGCATTCCGGTGGAACCTTGCATCCTGGTGGAACCTTGCATCCTGGTGGAACCTTGCATTCTGGTATAACCTTGCATACAGGTGGAACCTTGCATCCTGGTGGAACCTTGCATTCCGGTGGAACCTTGCACCCTGGTGGAACCTTGCATCCTGAATCTTGCATCCCGGTGGTGCATCCTGGTGGAACCTTGCATCCTGGTGGAACCTTGCATTCTGGTGTAATCTTGCATCCAGGTGGAACCTTGCATCCTGGTGGAACCTTGCATTCCGGTGGAACCTTGCATTCTGGTATAACCTTGCAACCAGGTGGAACCTTGCATCCTGGTGGAACCTTGCATTCCGGTGGAACCTTGCACCCTGGTGGAACCTTGCATCCTAGTGTAACCTTGCATTCTGGTGGAACCTTGCATCTCAGTAGAACCTTGCATCCTGGTGGAACCTTGTATCTTGTGGAACTTTGCATTCTGGTTGAACCTTGCATCCCGGTGGAACCTTGCATCCTGGTGGAACATTGCATCCTGGTGTAACCTTGCATTCTGGTGTATTCAAAACCAATAAATGTGAAATTAAATACATGCTTTGACAAGCTTATTGCTCAGTGGCGACGATTTTTTAAAATTCTTACCTCATCTCTTGTGCAAGTAAAACGGTAAAATGGGTGCAAACGGGCGAAATCAGTCTGGTAGGTACGTTTTATTTCTTCAATTCGTAACCAATAATTAGGACATTAAATAAATGGTTTCCCATGCTTATTGCGCAGTGGCGACTATTTTTTTACATTTTTACTTCATCTCCTTTGAAAATAAAACGGTGAAACGGTTGCAAATGGGCGAATGCAGTCCCGTAGGTACGTTCCGTAGGTACGTTTTATTTCCTCAATTCTTAACCAAAAATTGTGAAATTAAATACATGGTGTCACATGCTTTCTGCACATTTGCAACAATTTTTGTTACATTTTTATACCCTCCCGTTTTCAATTGGAATAGCAAATAGGATTTTTCACCTCCATTTAAAGTTTAAACGCTCTGCCTGGGAGTTACGAGCACCGTTCGTGTTTCGTGAACATTACAATTTGGATCTTATCTGAACCTCTAAATTTACGGCGCGCACTTCAAGCAGGAGAGAGAGGCACCTGCGTACGTTCATCGTGTGAACATCTCTAGGGTCTATTGCCCTTGATTGCGTAATGTTAACCGTCAAATAATCATTTATAAATCACGTTTAACTTGATCTTGGACTGTACTTCTATATATACCTCGAGTATATTTAGCGAGGATTCCATCCACGTCCGGAGTCAAGACTCAAGAACCCGGCTGGCTTTCTCGCCCCTCCCCCCACCTCTTCTCTCTATGACTATGACTATGAGAAGAGGCAGACCTCAGTAGGAGTAGGTTTGTCGTTTGTGGGCCAGGCTGGCCAAGGTTTAAATTTAGGTGTGGTAGTTAAAATCCCACCCTTTTAGTTCACTATCATTTTCATATAAAGGCTATATTATTTTTCTTGAAAGTTAAAACCCTGGTCACATCATTCAATAAATTGTCAAAGTTATCATTTTATTTTCTTGTTTTTTTTTTCACCCATGGGCATTTATCTTCAAATATACTGTGTATTGAGTGTGTAACTGCGTCTGTGTCAAGTGTATATTTTGTGTCAGTGTGTACTGTGTCCCACTCCCAAGTCCAATCAGTTAGGATTCCTTCAATATTGGCTTCATAGTTCTGAACTTCTGAGGTTTGGATACAGGATTGGAATTTTCCTACTTGTTTCTGAAATCCTGCAGCTCCAGCATGATGCATGACAAATTTTAAGTACTGGTACATTTGGAAACTTGTGGCCCAATCATACTGATATACTTCTGTTAACAATTAGATAGGAGGTCTAGCTAATTCATCTGGTGCTCTGGTGGGAATCTTGCGGTTCCAGAAATGGCGAGAAGGCCCTAGTTGCGGGCTTGTGGCCTTAAGCGGAGCGTCTGGGTGTTTTTGTAACTCAGTTATTTATGGACATATCACTTTTAAATTTGGTACCTACTACANAGGTAATAAATGTATGATTTCTCAACTTGCTTTATGCTGCATAGATAGTAAAAATGTTGAACTTTACACCACTATTTTTAGTTTTGCAATATTTTAATTAGTTTAACTGCTACTACATTTCTACAAAAACTGGAGGACTGTCCCTTATTACCCCACCAGTCCATTTTCACCCCGTTTGACAGTACTATGAGGTGCATCAATAATTCAATTTAATATAATAAAAATTCATTTTAAATTTTAAAAATTTAATCAGATTTTTAATTTAACATTTTTCTAATAGAATTTAATTTTACAGTATGTACCATCTAGTGTATTAAATAATAAAATTTAATTTAATAAAATTACATTTTAATTCATTTTTAAATTTAATTTAATTCTACAGCTTCAACTGGTAAAATTGAGCATCATAGGAATGAAAGTAAAATTGTCGTTCATACATCTCAAATTGGAGATGTATGAACCTATTAAATGAATGGATTTGATAGGTATTTTATTAATTCTGTTTATATATAAGAATGGAAATGACACTTCTATTTCAGAATGATAATGGAAATGTCCCTACTATTTCAGAAACTGTTCTTATTAGCGGCCAATGATCGGTTGGTTGATTCCAATGATCGGTTAATGTTTGGCTCTTGTTAATGCTGAATTATGGTGTACAGTAAAAGGGGGAAATTTTAGACTCCCAGGGTAATTTAGACCACTTTTATTTTTTTTAACAAAAGCTCCAAAACTCAAAAACTATTTGACATAGAAAAATTTTGTCAATGGGCATCAAAGGCCTAATACTGAGGCTATGTAACACAATAGAAAGATAAAAAATTATGCATATCATATTCCGCTCTCAGAGTAGTTATGTTAGTCCGGGAGCTTTGTGACGCACGAGGTAATAAGGGGGTAATAAATCGGTGGACTTGATCCTTGTTTCCTTATATTTCGGCGTCGAAACCTGCACGTACAGGATTCTATA
>NW_025936894.1:0-180761 GCF_000764305.2 Hyalella azteca | reverse complement strand
GATCGCATATGGACAGGGAGCATATCTTTATATCTAAAAAAAGAACCAATTGACAATTGTGAAATTGTTTACCAGCACAATATGAAGATTTACTGTTCTTTTCCATACTTCAGCCCTGCATCAGAAGCTATGTCAAGAGAATTAAAATTCTTGTTCAATAGATACTTCCCAAATGTCAATCTTCATATTGTTCTGGTAAGCAATTGCAATGCAAATCTATAAAATAGTGAATGCAAATCTATTTTAAATGATACTATACAAATGTGCATAATTTATTTTTAATACAAATGGAAACAAGCATTATAGAGGACCTATTTGTTCATCACACTTCTAGAAATTATTGAAAAAAACATACAAATAATGCAAAATTCATTATAAAAATGGTTTTCTCTTAAGGGGACCGGCTACTCTCCGGAAAAACTTCTACAGTTATTATCCGATCATCATGAAACTTCACATACATATGTAAAGTGTGAAAAAATAACATTTTGCTCCTATGAATTTTTTGAAAAAATTGATAGAAAACGTGAAATTCATAGAAAACCGCCAAAAACGGGTACTACTTTAGAAAATCTATCTCCTCCTACAAATATCGTCCTACAAGATCGAGGCACGTATCGAGGCAGAAATTCAATAAAGTGATGTTCAAGTCAATAGGTATGGTCTTTACAAATCGAATGGTATATGTCTCATTGCTGTAGCTTTAAAACTCTAGGAGGAGATAGGATTTCCCTAAGAGCAGTAGGAGGTTTACAACACTCAAAAAACTGCCGTGTGGGACGTACAAGAGTCGTAACGTAGCCAAGATACCTTAATTAAGCCTCAAACCAAGTCAGCAAGGCATAGAGCGACTGGCAGCACACATCCCACCTTGCTGTCTTGATGGGCACTGAGTGTGTTGGCTGCTATAAACAATATTTGTAGTGCTAATCTCGAATTATCTCCCATTGAAATAGTGAAGGCTGCCCCCCACCGCCCCCCCCATTCTGCGACGCATCCTGTGCCTCAAAATGCAGGTAGAGAGATGGTTCTGGTACCGTTTGACGCGTCAGAAAGTAAGCTTTAAGATGAGTATAAGCACCGGATAATGCCATAATTGACCGCTTTACGTCAGACGTTCCTTTTTAGTGTGTCCAGCCTTCTAATTAATCCCATAGACATTACAGAAGGGGCCTCAAAACCGCCCCCCTTTAGGGAGCTGTCACGAAATCGTTTTTTGACGTAGAGAGATGATTCTGGTACCGTTTGATGCGTCAGAAAGTAAGCTTTATGATGAGCACAAAAACCGGAAAACGCCAAAATTGAAATTTTTAGGGTAGCCGGTCCCCTTAACCTGGGACTCTTCTCTTTTTATCCATGCAAAGAAATTGAATAAAAAAGTTTCATCAGAAGAGCTTGAAACAATTGCCATTTGAAAGGGGTAAGAGAAATGCTGTTAAAAGGGCTGATTGTTGGAGACCAACACATCCCTGCTTTGATTGTACCACTTTCGTCCCTTTTCCCAATAATGGAGCCTCCAGCACTTCTGTACTATCACATTAGCAGCTGCAAGCCACCTGACCATTCAAGTAGACCTTGAATGGTCAGGTGAACAAGACTGCTATATTAAGACCTAGCATCGACTGCAAACGAGAAAAAAATAATAAATGGTTGGGTTTGGATTGAGGTACAAAAATTCTGTCAGTGAAGTTTTCAAGCCAACACCTGCAAGTTTTTTTTTTCAGGCAAAATTGTTTAGTACAGCATATATTTTTTCACTACAGACTTTAGCAGAAGTACTTTTCTTCAAAATATCACTTCTCAGCATTTTTTCAGGGATTTTTAGAGATAGTAAACATATCAGTTCTTCATTTCCTTTATGCTACATAGATGTCAGAAATGTTGAAGTTTATACTACTAATTTTAGTTTTGCAAAATTTCAATTAGTTTGGCTGCTATAGCATTTTTACTCCATAGCAGACAACTGTTGTGATTTACCCTGCCCCTCCTATATTACCCTGTTTGACAGTAGCCCTTGTAACAAATAAATTGGCAAATCATGTTATATCTAGAAATGTTAATATGTGAATTTAGCTATCATATTGTGGCAGAATTTTTGATTAATTGGAAAAAAATTAAACCTTTATTGAGATGAATTAAAATTGTAATAGAACGATGAGATTCTCACATTGAAGATTGTTTTCTATTTATTCTTCAAGAGACCTCAGTTGCAAATGAAAATTCGAGTTGCCCATTCTTCTTCTTTAGTTTAAACAAGTGAAGTGTCAATAATCTTGTAGTGTTGAAGTGTCATTGGCCCATGGCTTGTTCTATTTTTAACATTTGAATCATGCCACAGTGAAGTTGAATTATTTTCAGGTAAATTTTATTTATACTACTTGGCTTTTATTTAATTTTTTTTTTCAACTTCACTGAGTATTTTGGTCTAAAACTTCTATAAATGATCATAAAATGCAGTACAGCTTGCCATGTCTTGTGATCACTGAGTGATCAGCCTGTCATTTATACTAATTTAAAGCAAAAAATAATAAATTTATTAGGTAGATGTAACTGAGGTCAAAATAATTTGTAGTGGAAGTTTTTCTGTGTATACCGGCACCAGTGTCTGTTTAGGCAGAATGTTGTTTTTATTAATTTATGAATGATCTTCAAAGATTATAGCAATTTCTTGTTATGGCATTGAGTGATGGGTGATTTTATGGTTCAAGATAGTTTATTCATGGATCTACCAGGTGGAGCGTTAGCCTGACTGTGACTGTGCTTCATTGCATGCCTGGCAGCTGTGAGTGTGAGAGTATTAAAGTAATGTTCATGTTCTTCTTTCTTTTTCACAGATGCAAATTTATGTTTCATTTCAACATATCCAACATGAGACAACTATATTGTGCAAACATTATAGTAAAAAATTTATTTAATACTACAAATAAGCCATTTCCTAATGCTTCATCAAGCATGCTTCATAGTCCCTCATATAGGGAATTATCTATGTTTCAACCATTACCTGTTATTTATCTAAATTTAAAGACTGAAAACATGATTTGCTTTCAAAAGAGGTTTGCTGGACATTCCAAATGGCAAAATATAAAACATACAAAAGAAAGTAAAGATCTTCAAAGATCCAGATTGTTTTCCAAAATTACGATGAGCATTAGGTTAGCCCTGAAAGGTTGGTCTTAAATTTTCATTTCTTAATGTGTATCTTATTTGGAGGACCATTTCCAATGTTCTATAATCTTTGCAAATAAATGTAGGTATACTTTTAAAGTATCATTAGAAGTTTACAAAGTCACAACTAGTTGAAGTTAAAAACAAAACTTGCAACTATAACTCAATGTTGATTATTCATTCTGGATGAATTGGTTTCTAATATTTTTCTTGTATGTTGAAAGATGCTGCAATATTTCCTTTCTTGCTTATAATGTTAGAAGTTAACTCTTTAAGTTCTTAATATAGTATGAACTTTAGAAAAAATGTGGCCTGCATCAAATAAAACTGAAAGCTATTTAGCTACTTGCTTACTGCCTTGATTTTTTCAGATGGATCTGCTGATCCAATTTCAAATAACAAGTTGGCTGCAGCTTTGGACCTTGCAAGGAAGAATAACATGCCCAATGCTACAATCAACAATGTGATTGAAAAAAGTCAAGTTAGTATGCATTTCTTGAGTCTTATTAGTCATTTCATGGCTCCATTTCCTTTAATCCATTTTCACAATTGAAATTATATAATATTACCATTTCTATGTTTTTTTAACTATCTACTCTGAATCATTTTTAATTGTCATTTTAAGTGATAAATAATCAAATAATTAGTCAATTGTCTTTTGCAATTATGGTATTACCTTCTAGCTTATGCTATTTTTTTTTATATTTATACTATTTATTTTTTCAACAGAAATCAATGATTAATGCCAAGGAGCATTACATAGCATTCAGAGGACCGGATGGTTTGTGCCTCTTTATCTGCGTCTTCACTGATAATATTAGACGTCCAAAGTCCTTCATCGGTGCTGTTGTCAAGAAATATGGGCAAGTTTATCAAAGCAATAGCCAATGACAATTCCATATATTTGCCAGTACTGATGTTAGAATCAATGCCAAAAGTAGTAACCAATCCTCCAGAACTGCATCCAACTCTCCAAACCCTCAGGCCAAAAATTCAACTACCAAAGTTTCTTGCTCACAAGATTTATTATCCCATTTCCTGATATGAATTTATCATAATCACTAGGTACTGAAAGAGATTGAATTTCAATTGATTGCTCTAACTCAGCTTCAAGGAGGAGAGACAACTGGGTGGTGTGCGTCACATGTTCCGGGAGCGTGGGCTGGTGGTGGCTGCGGCCAAGCTACAGGAGAAGCCTGTAACCATTGAGCTTGCTGAAGACCACGCTATAGAAGTTGGAGCTGAGGAAGTGGAAATCGTAGATGACATGATCCAGGTCAGTACACATGCCGTAATGATAACTATACCTACTTACGATTATCAAATGAATTCACAAATTATGGTGCATATTTTTTAATTCTAATCAAGGATGTATTTAAATTGCTCATTAAGCTGAATTTATCATCTATGATTTGTAAATGTTTCTCTTAATACGTATCGTATATTAGCTGTTGGTGTCGTATTAAATCCTTTTAGATTACTGATGAATTTAGAAGCGCAAGCCAAAGTGGCAAATGGGACACTTGAGTTTAACTTCTTACATTCCATGAAGTACAGCAAGATTCTTTCTGATATCTTAGGAATTGTGTGATATTTATAGTATCTATGATACCGTCGTTAGATTGGGTCAAAAGTTAAAATCTATTTTCCAATTTTTCGTTTTAACATGAATACAGAAAAGTCTTAGTGTTTTAAATATGAAGCAGGAAGATGTTCTTATGTGGCCGAAATGTTCTGGAGATTGATGTAGAAAAGTCCTGACGGTCAGGCTAATTAGATCAGAACCCTTCCAAATTTTCATGGAAGGAACAACAACAAAAACGCCACATGCATGTTTGCCAATATGATGCAATGATGCAAGGCTTAGATATTCTTCATCGAACCTTATGAACTCAATTATTGCGCAAATTAACGAGTATGTTTGTTATGTGCTGGGTACACGTCACGCAAAGAAGCGCCGGTTCATGACGTCTGTCATTGGATCACGTATTGGAAAACGAGAGATTATCTAAAAACATGAAGAGATTAGAGATTTTCATCACCAATATCCTGATTTACTTCTAGATTTTGTTCGACATCTTATAAATACTAACGTTTGTTTCCATGATGCATACACCGGTCTTCTTATACGACTCAATAGGTCAATAAAAAATCGAATTTGCTCCACGTAATAATCGTAATAATAATAATAATGGATATTTTTTTACGCAGTTCTGGTGTGCGGCGATGGACATTGGTCAGGTTCGCAGTGGTCTGCTGGAGTTGGGCTACGACATCGAGTCCACGGATGTTGTTTTCATTCCCTCAAACCCCATCTCCTTAGATGAAGATAAATTAGACAGCTTCATCACGTGTGTCAACAAAGTTGAAGACTTGGAGGAAGTCGTCAAGGTTCATGCCAATGTTGTCTGAAGTGGAAACTAGAGAAACAAATCTTCGACATGACCTTCAATTTATACGGAGAAAGATTTGCAGGTGTTTATGATTTGTTATTCATTTTCGTTGTTTCAATTGCTACTTATGTGCTGTGAACTTGATTACTTCAACATCATGTTTATGTTTCAAATTGTTAAACATACTTGCAGCAAATCCTGCTATTCACGAAATACATCTGATTGCTGTGTAATAGAAGTAATTTATTGCACATGATAGTAACTTTTTATGATACTTCTTTGTACAAAGCGCTTCTATTTTACTTAGCCTGCGAACTTTACATTCTAACAGTGAATGAATAAATTTGTCATGCCGATAATCTGCTTACCCTTAGACGTGAACTCGTGAAATACTTCATCAAAGTTACACGAAAGATAGTAATTCTACTGAGTTTAATCACATCTTCTTGTTGATTAAGAAGAGTAATTATGTCCTACTAACGTTGTACCGGTAGAAAAGTTCGTGACCAGATTCTGGTAGGCAATCTAAAATGACTGGTTATTAAGAAGCAGATTTTAAATAATATGCGTTTTGAAATTACTTCTTCAAGTAAAGACCATACTTCTAAGAAGGCCGGCGTCTCTGATGTTACACATGTGCAATAAATTTTTTATTTTCACCACTCGTCGCGTCTCAACTGCCTGGAGTGAGATGAGAGCCCAGATGAGAGCCCAGTATACGTAATACGGATGAGAGCCCAGTATAATCAGCAGATTTCCTCTTTTTGACTAAGTAAGAAACAGAATTTATAGGTTATTGAACATAAACACACAGCTGTAATTAAGCTACCATCTGATAAATTTTTTCTGACGTCTCGGACAAATTTGCGGCTGGACTCGCGGCCGTTCTCCCCAAATTCAGTGAGCAAGGAATATCTCCCAAAGTAATGAACGTAGCTCGATGAAACTTGATACACGTATTCATTAGGACCTAGCGGTGATGTTCAGCTTGTGAACATTTTTGGAATTTCACCTTAATTTGTGAGTTACATGACGAAACGTGCCGAAATTTGTAGTGAGCATGACATTTCTTCTAAACTTACTGTACATTTTTGAACGAAACTTTGCCTATAGAAACCTAACCTCCCAACGGGGATGTTTAGCTCGTGACAATTTTTCATATTTTGCTTTAGTTTGCCAGTTTTTTCCACTCTTACTTCATTCGTGATTTAAACAGAAATCTGTTCAATATTTTAGGAGAAATTCTATGCTCACTGCAAATTTAAGCACGTATTGCTGTTTAAATCACGAATGTGGAAAAACAACAAAAGAAGGCAAATCTAAAAAAATGTTACGAGCTAAACATCACCGTTGGGAGGTTAGGTTTCTATATTCAAAGTTTCGTTCAAAACTGTACAGTAGTTTAGAAGAAATGTCATGCTCACTGTAAATTTCGGCACGTTTCGCCATATAAATTACGAATTAAGGTGAAATCTAAAAAAATTCCACGAGCTAAACATCACCGTTAGGTCCTAATGAATACGTGTACCAAGTTTCATCGAGCTACGTTCATTACTTTGGGAGACATTCCTTGCTTACTGAATTTGGACACCGGCCGCAAGGCCGGCCGTAAATTTGTCCGAGAAATTCTGCAACTGCTGTAGAAGTATGAGATTCCTTACAAAATTTTCTTCATACAAAACAATTGATTGACTGCCACTGATTGACCTCTTATTTGGTGATTCTGTCAATTGATTCATGCATTGTCTCTAAATTTACTACGCAAGTGTGCAAAATTCAGATAAATTGGACCGGTAGAATTATGTTAAATATCGATTATAAGAATTGAAGCATAGAAATAAACAGCCAGAAGTGAAGCAAAATAGAAGTGTGGTTAGAAAAAAATAGAATAAATACTGATGCAATTTTACTTTAGAGCTACTCCTGTTGTGACCAACAATTGGCGAAATATTTTGGAATTCTGACTCATGGTTCTGAACTTCTGACTACCATTACTTACGGTTGGCGGGTTGGGATAGTGTTAAAGATTATCGATTTTGAAATTTGAGTTGATTTCTCGACTGGGCTCCCAATACTGTTTATTTGTTAGTCGTAAAAATTGTATAGTTTTTCAAATAATTGGTTTTAATGAAGACTTAGGGTAAGCTTCGAAAAGTAAAGTTTTTCCAATAAAGATACTGGCCGTTCAGGACTCACTCTTTGAGTTGTAGTTACTGATCGAAAACCGGCAGCGAAAATTTTCTGTTTTCACTTTCAAAGAATGTGTGAACTCCAAAGTAATTCGGCATTGCAATGAAAGTCCTCGCTACGATACGCCGCTACAGCGTATCAGTCCTAATTCCGACGATTGTTGGTGGATTAATTTGGGCTGATTTACGTCACACAGCTCAGTGGAAGGCTGGTCAAGTGGATCGTCTTGAACAACTAAAGAAATCTGATTAGTATTTGGCTGGAAATCAACGGTCAACATGGCATATGTGAGTTAGCTTATAACATAACATATTGATCTCGGCAGTCGGCGCTGAAGTGTAGGCTTGATGTGGCCTGTAGCCGATTCTTTTCCTTTTCGTGCCTTGTTCACAGGAGATCTAATATCGTTTCATTTGACAGGATCTTTCTTCATACAAAAGCCTGATGCTGTCTTTCACTGACGTGAAAATTTCTCGATATCCTACTTTTCTCGTTTAGTTAAAGATTCAAAATTTCAGATTCCTTGAAATCGTTATGAGCCCGGAGCTGCATAGGTAAAACTTGTAAAATAGGTAATATAAAACTTGTAAAATCATAGAGTTAAGCAAGACGAATGATATTCTACATCCAACATATCCAATTCCCAACTTCGGCAACTGGAAATCTAGAATATCAGGCTTGAGCAAAAGTTGCTCATTGATCATCATTATGGCTGGAGATAGGTAGCCTATATGAAATAAAATATGGTGTATCATTAATACTATTATACTAATACCTAGTTTAGTTAACTACAGGGTACAGGGTGTGCCAGAGAAACTTACTTATTTGAAAAAATTCCTGTGCAGTTAGGTTGGTTGGGTGGAGGGCCGAGGGGCGACAGGGGGTGCATCTGAAAGAGAAAGTTCCCAAGTTTGTTTCTCAAATTTTTTCAAATAAATTTGCTGCTGTGCAAGAATTAACTGAACACAATTTTGTTACCTGTCAAAGTGCATGTGAAATGCTGGTTGACAACCTGCCTGAAGACGCGGTCGTTTTTTTCAGTGACGAGGCTCACTTCCACATTTCCTGCTGCATCAACAACCAAAACATGCGTTATTGGTGTGGTGTAAATCCACGTGAGTTTCACCAGAAGTCACTTAACTGTGAGCAAGTTACTGTCTGATGTCACTGAGTAATGTGCAACGTCAGTAATGGGAATAATTGGTCTTTACTTTAAAGAAAACGAACACGCAGTTACCGTTAATGGAGCTCATTACAGGAACATGATCTAGGAATTTTTTCTTCCAAGACTCAAAGAAATGTGCGTTAGGATTTAGGAATGTGTGGTTTCAGCAAGATGCCACTGTGGACAAAGTGTCAGAATATTCAAATATCTTTGGCGACTAATTATCAGCTAATTTTATGCCTTCAGAAGATATTGGCGACAAATTTACCTTAAAATAATTCATAACAAATGTATAAATTCACCTTCGGCGACTCCGCTACCGGAGACTCCTCTCAGTCTCAGCTGACCCGCCTGGTAGGTAGAAATGACGCGACGCGCTATCACAGGCTCACAGCCACGAAAGAATGAGCCTTCTACTAGTACAAAGAACTAGTTAGACTTCAGGGTTTCACTATGTCATAGCGATACCCAATTTCCTCAGATGACCAATGACAATTGACGAGACAAACGAAATTCAAGTAGGAATGTTCATTGAGTTTACGGCAGTATATAGAAGGTTTTAAGCCAGCAAAAGTGAAAAACAATTACCCTTGTATCGGTATATCGTCATACAATTGAACCAAATACAGCTTAAATGTAATGCTGGTTGTCCACGTTTTGACAGAAGGTGTTAATTATTTATAACTTGATGCAAGGATTTAAACGTCATTTGATCAATGAAAGCGGTGAACAAATTGTACCCTACTCTGTTATTTCTACAAGCCCTGTCTCTTTCTATGTCATATTCTAGAAATTTCGTTGATAGCACTGCATCCAGCCGGTGTAATTTCTGCACTTGACTACAATTGATCCCGTACTCAGTCATTCACTTTACGGTAAATTGAAGGAAACTCTGGTTTCAACCATATAGGGAGAATTGCTGCATGTTGTTGGAACCAAATGTTTTCATCTTCTTTCTGGCGAGCCCTTGAGTACATTGGGTGATGATTTTTTTGTGGAGAAATTCTCCGAAGAAAAGACGAACGATTTCAATCTTCAGAGTAATTTCGAAATTAAAATTTCAACCAAAGACGAGTTGGTAATTGTGACTCTCGATGAAGGCAAACTTTACTCCCTGATTTTCTCAGACTCAAAGCTCTACTCTGCTCTTGGTAAAGAGCTCTGCACGGTCCTTGATGTGGCACTGAGTTTGGGGGGCAGTGAGGCCGTTGCAGAGTCGTATTATGCAGTAATGAAGTCTCAATGCCAAGACGGAGGCCAGGAAAATGAAACCTTAGATATGCGGACTCTCGTTGACTGGTCACTACCATATGTTATACAGTGCCCGAAAACTATTGCAGAAATAGCTCAAATGTATAGAAGCGGGAATGCCCGTGCTAATGTCGGCAAACACTGCTCCCCAATCTTTTATGATCAACGTGGTCGCGCGTCTCAAAAATACGTGCACAGTAGAGTTCTAGACAGGCTGATGGCAGCGAAAAAAGGTTTGCCATATTTTGATTAGACATATCAAGTGGTAAATAAATTAATAGATGATTAAGTTGAGAAATGGATTTAGACACATGAAAACTAATTCCGTCACAACTTTAATTGGACACACACAGATCGTTCCAAGCTGTGTACAAAAATTAAAATTTGCTTAATTAAAAGCTTAATAGTTGTTAATTAAAAGCGTAATTAAGTAGTGTTCACTGTTCAATATTCATTAGTGTTCTAATTCAGAGCCATGTTGTATTCCAATACAGCTCACACAGCAAACGGAATTCGAACACGTGGATGACGGCATTACATATCAGTAGAATTTGAAGCGCGGATGGAATACGCCTCACCACATGCTGAATATTGCCACACACAGTGACGGAATATAGGGACTTGGTAGGTTTCCATTCTAAAGGCTTTTTAAATAAATATTTCGACATTTTGTGACGTTTTGTTGTTGCTTTCGTGTTTTGAGACTCGCATAAAGCAAACAGAACTTGAGTAACGCATACAGTTATTTTTTTATAGTTTTTAATTTCTCGATGCATCCTTAATGTGACGGAATATACCTTGTTTACCCTATGGTGTATCATTAATAGTTTAGTTAACTACAGGGTGCGCCAGAGAAACATACTTATTTGCAGGGTTGGCGATTTTTTTTTATTTTTTTTTAAAATCAAAAAAATAAAAAATCAATGATTTTTTTTGATTTATTTGATTTTTTTTGATTTTTTCAACTTTTTTGTATTTTTGAGGTGTTATTTTTTATGTTGCAATTAGCCTACTAACAATAACAGTATATGGATCATAATGGATGGCTAATAAGGGCACTTATTGCCTTCAATAATGGCCAACAGGTCAAGGTAGTGTTCACCACTTAGGGATTTTTGGGTAAACAATTTTTGATAAGTCTATTCATTAGCTTTGTAAAGTTTGTATGGAGCAAGGTAATGAGCTAAATATTGACCATTTAACTGGCTTCAACATACAAAAACACTTGAGGAATGCAGATCTCCTAAACATTGATGAGTCACATAACAGATAGGTAGCTGATAGCACAGTGCACAGCACTATCAATAGATCTACTAGTTTTATGTCCTATAAATCTACCAGACTCTACCCTCTATACACACCGACTAGTAGTGACTGAGTGACTGACTGCACTGTTCCCATTTAATTCAGACCAACAAACCAATACTAAACATAAACTGAACGATAACCAAACAAACCTCATACAACTTGAAACGAGACTTAGTTATGAGAAAAGCTAACACTGTTTGAAATAAACATGTGCACAATTCAAATATTTTATATCCATTCACTGCATTTAATTATTTTATATATAGTTATGAGAAAAGCTAACACTGTTTGAAATAAACATGTGCACAATTCAAATATTTTATATCCATTCACTGCATTAAATAATTGTTTAATATATAGTCTTATGATTGTAATTATTTTGTTTTTAGTTTTAAATTCACATATTTTAAGATTGAAATTAAATATTTTAATTAGAATACTCGTATTAGGATGGAAAATCTTTCTAATTGCCTAAAAGGTCAATACAATCTCAACCTTTCAATATACAGGGTGGGGCAGAACCNTGAATTTATTGCGACATCATTTCCCCGACCGCCTCATCTCTCTCAGAGGCGATCTCCAATGGCTGCCACGCTCTCCAGATTTGACTCCATGTGATTTCTCTTTATGGGGTTATTTGAAATTTCTGGTTTAAGTGGATCAACCACGGACCATAGCACACCGCAAGAACAACATTTGCAGTGTCATTGCCAAAATACCGATTGATATGCTGCATTGAGTGGATAAAAATTTCAAAAATCGACTTCATCTGTGTATGCGCAATGGGGGCCGTCATTTATGAGATGTCATTTTCAAGACTGTATTAAAAAAAAATTTGGGAAACTGTATTCTCAAAAAAAAAAAAATTTTTAAAACAATAATTGGAGTACTTTTTTTTATTGACCTTTCAAATAAGTAAGTTTCTCTAGCGCACCCTGTACATTCGGAAGAAGTAAGAATTCTAGAAATAATTTTGTGCTACAAAAATAATAATGCAATGTTTTTTCTTTTGTAGGTACCTACAATTTTACTTAGAATTGAACTAAGATGAGGAAAGATTCTTATTTTATTTCATTTCAGTAGTAAATATGGTAGTTCTTCTCTGTTTATATGGTCTTCTCTGTTGAATGTTTTTTCTCAATTTCCACTCCAGAAATTGACAAGGGCCATAAAAATAGGTGAAATTGTCCATGAGAATCAGCATTTTTTATTTGAATCATAGGTGGCATCTGCCAGCTTTCCCAGTTCAACTTAAGTGAAGCAAGGGGTTTGGCTGTGTGGGCTTTCTTTAATGAAACTTTTTTCATTTAGACAATCATTTATTTTGCAAGTTCTTGCTTTTCACATGTGTAGCCATGTTTTACTGAGCCATTACCCAGAATTGCTGGAATCAAATTTTGACATTTTTTTATTTTGAACATAATTTCTCGTGCAGGCTAACTTCACAGATCAGTCATACTGCTAAGCCCATCTTTGTGGTCCTGGCAATATGACAGATTTTCTCTGACATAGTGGAGGCAGAAGCCTCCAGCCAAGTTCTTCTCAAAATAAACTTCATATTTGGTATTTCAACCACAATTTGCACAAAATTCTTCTTGAATTGGATTTTGCATGGTCAAAAATCTTTTAATACATGCACCTGCAATTGCCTGTCACATGTTGTGTTCAAATTTTATTTTAGTAAGTATGTATGTATAAATGACCAAAATTGTTTCCAGTTCAATGTCATCCACAAGCATGGGTGATGAACAGACAAGCTTGATATTTGTAAAAAGTATACATTTCAATTATAAATGAATTTGATGTGTGTGTATATATATATTAACGTGGTCTTGTTTATTGTATCTGTTGTTCAGAGAAGTGTATTAATGGAGTTGGGGGAATTTGAGTCCGATACTATTTGTCAAATATTTTGTCAAATTTTGTCAAATATTACAAGCCATACATAAATGACTTGCATGGGTCATGGGTAAATTTGATAAAGGTATCTTGCTACCTCTTTCAGTAACATTTATGTACATCCAACTAAAAAGATTTCCCAAAATACTGGGAAATCTTTTGGGAACATTTGAAGCAGGTTTCACAAACTTCTTATGTAAAACCTGATTCAAATGTTCCTCCCAAGTCAAGAAACATATACTAAAGCTGCAAGTAAAAATGCAAGCTTATTCAAGCAAGTAATTACTTGTATCAAAGTTATAACATTCAAACTGCTAACAGGTTTATTGGTGAATAAGATATCCTGCAGTATTTGCCACTGTAGATTATAGACTGGACTTGAGTCTTGAACCTGCACAAGACCTGGTTTCTACTACTGTTTTGACATCATTAGACCAGCAGCTAAGCTGTCATCATCTTTTGTAATTCATTGTATGATTTCAGATCAAATAAAATACTCCAATTACAGAGCATTGATCAGTTATCATTATATACTTCATTGATATTAAAGATTTGTTGCCCATACTGTTTGCTAGTTTTTTGCTGGAACTAAGATTTGTAACAAGATTACACAAATTAAGATCAATACAATGACAGAAGACTATAAGTGATATCAAATTATTTGCCCTGCACCTATCATCTGCGGAGATTGACCAAAGACTAGATTTTTATCATTGTGGACTCTTAGGTAATAATTATTACCAAAAAATTTGTTGCATTTACTAAATGTTGAATTCCAAATAAATGTACTGAATTGATGACTGTATGATCAATATAATTGATTGTTGAATATTCTACAGACGAATTTCTTCGCACATGTTACCCCAAGAGCGGTAAAGTGGCATCTCATGGCCATAGTGTTTGCTGGCTATCTGGCAGGCTGCACTCTGGACTACATCGAAGTGCGGCGCCTGACGCTCTTCAGGTATTTTGCATCTCACGTGATATTTAATAAGCAATTGAGTTGTGCATAAATAAGCTCATTGGTTTTCAGGTACATATTGAGTACTGCATCCATAAACTCTTCCCTCATCAGGTATACATGAAACAAGGCAATTGAACAGTACACTTGCATCAAAAAGTATATCCAGATATATTCTTTACCACAGTTTTCAGTGTATGATACCGCTTTCTGGTTTACTTTTTTGGTATATTTAACATTCTCTTCATTTCCTCATTTCTCCTCCACTTCCTAGTGCATCAAATCAAACGTAAATTTGGTAGCGTAATTGTCTTGAGACATTCAATAAGGTGCGTTTATACAATGGCTACCTAGGAATCAAATATAGTGCACGAGGCTCAAAATGTTGCCCTTTTGAATATTGATTCGTAGTGGGGAAACTCAGGACAAATACTTGTGCAATCAGAAAAATACTGTTTCAGACATATGACCCGTACACTGTAAAGAAACTTTGAACTAGATATTTATCCCTATTCATATATCACTCTAAATTTATAACCCAATTGCTGGAACTAAGATTTGTAACAAGATTACACAAATTAAGATCAATACAATGACAGAAGACTATAAGTGATATCAAATTATTTGCCCTGCACCTATCATCTGCGGAGATTGACCAAAGACTAGATTTTTATCATTGTGGACTCTTAGGTAATAATTATTACCAAAAAATTTGTTGCATTTACTAAATGTTGAATTCCAAATAAATGTACTGAATTGATGACTGTATGATCAATATAATTGATTGTTGAATATTCTACAGACGAATTTCTTCGCACATGTTACCCCAAGAGCGGTAAAGTGGCATCTCATGGCCATAGTGTTTGCTGGCTATCTGGCAGGCTGCACTCTGGACTACATCGAAGTGCGGCGCCTGACGCTCTTCAGGTATTTTGCATCTCACGTGATATTTAATAAGCAATTGAGTTGTGCATAAATAAGCTCTTTGGTTTTCAGGTACATATTGAGTACTGCATCCATAAACTCTTCCCTCATCAGGTATACATGAAACAAGGCAATTGAACAGTACACTTGCATCAAAAAGTATATCCAGATATATTCTTTACCACAGTTTTCAGTGTATGATACCGCTTTCTGGTTTACTTTTTTGGTATATTTAACATTCTCTTCATTTCCTCATTTCTCCTCCACTTCCTAGTGCATCAAATCAAACGTAAATTTGGTAGCGTAATTGTCTTGAGACATTCAATAAGGTGCGTTTATACAATGGCTACCTAGGAATCAAATATAGTGCACGAGGCTCAAAATGTTGCCCTTTTGAATATTGATTCGTAGTGGGGAAACTCAGGACAAATACTTGTGCAATCAGAAAAATACTGTTTCAGACATATGACCCGTACACTGTAAAGAAACTTTGAACTAGATATTTATCCCTATTTATATATCACTCTAAATTTATAACCCAAGTATTGAATTACCCGCTGCCTTGTTAAATGTTTAACCGTTGTTTGAACTTTCGTACTTTACCGGGAAACGTTGATCCGTAGCTCGATCCTGTGGTGTGATACGGGGCCGTATTTTTGCAGGTAGCCAGATGGCTGGCTTATATCCCAGGTTCCCGTGTCCGTCCAAGCGTATTGGCTACAATGGCTTGACTTTACGGCCATGGCGTTGCTCTCATCCTGTTGTCATCCCGCTTATACTGTTGGATGTGACGATACGATAATTGTTGCCCAGTGTTCATTCTTGTGATTCTTTGAATTTATAAACACTGCCACTTATTATCTAGAGGCTGTTAAGTTTCTTTTGGTCGTACATAAATGTAGATAACCCTCACTCGTTACTTGTAGTTTATTAATACCTTCATTCAGGGAGTTGTAGTTGTATCAATTTCTCGACACTTCGCGTGGCCATTTATATTTAAAATCTGACGAAACTGCCGGGCCACGGCCGTGGCCGCCACGACGTTTGCAGAGCTGCAGACCATGGCCAGTGATGGGTAGATCCCAAAAATTTTTCTGGTGTGAGCTTCTGCACTTTTCATTAGCAGTCAACCCGCACGCGTATTTCTCTGCGTGGCGAAATCTTTACAAGGAGATTTTCTCGCGCCTAGCCCGCCAACGTTTCATGCAAATAAACTCGGTCGTTCGGGTATCTAACATACCTGTATTACACACACAACAGCGCGTGAACATACATCCCTAGCCGTCTATACACCAGCTCTCTGAATTTCAGTTGAATTTTTAACCCAAGGAACTACTTAATTTTCCCTCAAAATACGTTCTATAAATCAGTATCATGATATTTCCTGCTGTCAGAAGTAAATCTGTTTTCTGAAAGGAATCTTGAATGCACTTCAATGCACTGGTAGGGTCTTTTTACAGGATGGAACCGCTCTTAAAAGAAAGAAGATGCCTAATTTGCAACTTGAGTTAATATATTTAATGCTGATTGCTGATTTGTTTAACTTGAATAAACTCGAATGAACAGACATGTATTAAGATGTTGGTCTGGCGCAGTAACAATAGAATTCAACCTGAAATATGTATTTCCACTGGATTCTAATCAACTTATATCTGGCAGGGATAAATCTGCGCTGTTCTACCGCGAGCTGAAGGAGGGTGAAGAACCATCCTGGCCTAAGCGGCACAAGTTCTTCGTTTAAACGCCATCTACTGCCTGTACCATTTGTAAATCTCTATCACTAAATTGCAAATTATCTATCATATCTCTTATTCCTCAGTGAATATCTTGCAACACATCCATGTTCAGGTTTTAATGCTAAGTCAAAAGGTTTAACTAATTTATTCAAATAGATTTTTAATTTGTACGAAAATCGACAAATTTTGAGTATCTGAAAAAAAAACGAGTTTCAAGAGCGTATCCTCTTGAGCTTGGCTTGTACTGCTCTCTGCAGAGGAGATGCGTGGGCATCAGCAGTTTGCTGCAGGATTTCAGTGGTAGGAGCCACATTCTTCAGGTGCGGCAATAGTGAGCTCACCACCAGCAATAAAGCTCTGCCCACACGCGGGCTTGTGGTGGGAAGGCCTGAACATACGCGCTGCAGGGCTGTGGCGATGCTCTGGCAAATTGCATGCAAGCACAATGAATGGAGAATGCTATTCATCTGCGTGAGTTTCCCAGTTGGGAACGGCTTCAATTATTCCCTGATTATTTAGATTCATGTGTTCAAAATTTTCCTGCATTATTCAGCGAGTTATTTTGTTAATCCCATTCATCCATAAAAATATTTCCTCTCTGAATAATTGTCTGAATTGAATAATACGTGTCGCATGTTGCTTATGGCAGAGTATAGCGCACTTTAATTTCATTGTAGAATTATAAATGAAAATTCGAGTAGCACATAACGAACAACGTCTAATTCGTAGCCGCTAACGAATGTATTGCCTACCAAAATCAATTTGCACTGGAAATGATTCAAATTATCTAATGCCTGAAATACCGGAAAATATTTTACGGGTGTTGTCCCGAGGTATGATCTTTAAACACGCTTGCCTTACGTGTATGAGGAGCTGTTGGGGAGAGGGTGGCAGCACGGCGCACGTGGCCTCCAGCACTTGCAGGTATTGCTCGCATACCTCACTTCGCTGCGTTACGGACCTGTGCGTTGGAATTTATAAGCAAATTCTTATTACCTTGGAGTATGC
Organism: Hyalella azteca; assembly: GCF_000764305.2. Classification (NCBI taxonomy): domain Eukaryota; kingdom Metazoa; phylum Arthropoda; class Malacostraca; order Amphipoda; family Hyalellidae; genus Hyalella; species Hyalella azteca. Next base: position 162,761 of record NW_025936894.1, on the reverse strand, counting down.
TGTAACTAATCGAGTTTATTGAGCAGAAAGTTCATATGTCCTGGTGGCCGCCTTTCGAGACGATAGAAATGCGTAGGGAAAGATGATTTTTTTGGGCACTTAGCATTTCAAATTAGAAAACAGCCACGTACCGAACTTAAGAGCTCATAGCAATAACCTATTATACAGTAAAATAGATTAAATACTTGCCTCATCAGTAGATGCGCATGAGGTGCAATGCCCAAGGCAACCTTAGAGACGAGCCTGGCGACGATGTCAGGGCAGAAGGGTGAGGTGGTGTGAGCAAGAGCCGGAGCCAGGCAAGCTCTTGTCAGTAGCTCAGGTGACCGCTCAGTCAGGCGACACAGACAAGCCATCGTTGGGTGCGATAATTGAGATGACGCTTGGCTAACCTGTGTTTAGATCGATACAAAATAATACTTATTTGATTTTCTCGTTCAGTACAGTTTTAGATTTTGATATTAGCATTTTGTATGTTTATGGAGAGAGTTGAATGTGCTTAAGCTGAGTAAATTGGCCAGGTACCACAGCTTGAATAAGCTGCAGGAGCAATGATGCAACAAGAATCTCCGTTTAAATTTTTAGTGAACGCCATATACCTATGTCGAGACGTTTGCAGTTATCAGTCCCTAAATTTCATACAAGAAATTTGATTTACTTATAAATCGTTTGGATAACACTCACCGATGGCAGGACTACTAGCAACACAGTAGCTGCTAACGTCTCTTCGTTAAGATTTGCTCGTATGATTCGGTCGCAAAGGTTCTGCAACGACTCTTCGGGAAGTAGAAGCCCTCTGTGACTGCTTAGTTGTCCCAGGCCCCACGGACGGTCGGAAGATAACGCAGCTTCCGTCTCCGCTCGGGTGATATCAAAGTCATCTTTCTGCCAGATCTGTGGATGATTGAAACTTTTCAAAATTAGGGCAAGTTTGTCTTTGGACGCGCGATGCAAGTTCAAAGTTGCAAGATCCTCAAAAGACACTTCTTAATATATTGACAACAGGCAATAAATTGAAATTTCACAGGTGCACTAGGAAGCAGGTATTAATTTTATCTTTTAGATTTAAGTAAAAAAAAAACTGCAAAATATTCACGTTTTTAGACCTCACTTGTGTCAAAAGTTGTCGCAAATCTTTGGATGGTTCGTATGTGAGCGGCAAACTAGCAGTGGCTCTATTCAGGAGGTCGATGAGCTCACGTTGCGCTGCCTTGGGACTCAGCGCGGTTACTTCACTTGTAGGAGTGACTGGAACTGATGGTGCGTTAGGTGATTGTTTATGATCGCGCACCATTGCGCTACCGAGCAGAGTTTTGTTATTACCGAACAAATCATCGAAGAGGGAATCTTGTCGGCTGTGATACTTCTGTACCACTGCGTTCCATAGACTCCAATTTTTCTCTGAACAAACCTGTCTATCCTGGTTCATCATAACCTGTAAAATATCGAGTCAGAAAGCTATTTTACGACCGATATGGAAAAAACTGGAGTAATTTGCGATTTTTTATCAATAAGTTTCTAAATGATACGTCATAAAATTCAGATAATGTAGCCAGAATTGCATTTTTATCTGACCTTATTGTTAGAACCGAGGTACAACTAGCAACCATTTTTAAAGTGCCCAAACTTTGACTTCTGATAGTCCAATATACCTACTCGTTACTCATGTGAGTTATTGGATGTATACTCAGGAGCAAAATTTTTATTTATTTTCTAGGGACGAAGCAGAGAAAAATTTATTTTGATAATGGTTGAATTTCAGAATAGCAAGGACAGCATTTTCAACCAGATTACACTACATGATTAGCTTTTCACACACAATCTTGTATGAGGAGTTCTCACTATAGCAAACTTTGAAAAACGTACAGGATTAAATTAGTATTATATTAAAACATTCTCATATAGCCATTTATGATGAAACAAATCAATAAAAATTTTGAACAAAATCTTTGATACTTTCATACGTTCTTTCCGCGTATTAAAAAAATAATCGATTTACGATTAACCTAACTAAGGTACGCTCTGGGCATTATACAAATTAAAATAGAACTGAAATTTTTAGCTAACCGATCCTTACTTCGTTAAAATTGTAACAAAATTGACCTCTGTAATCTGAGGTTCCATCATCCATGTCCCCTAATTTATAACGAATGGAAACCCTTTCTAGCCAGACCTCATCACTCAAGTCAAGTGAAGGTAAAAATCTATCTTAAAATGTCGGACTTTGAGACGGATATACTCCATCTAGGTAATTGATTGTCTTGTGTAAACGATTGGGACGAATCATTCAAACATATCTCCTAAAAAAATTGTTAGATGTGAATAATAATACTCAAAGCCAGATGAAGTGGAAACTATCGCAATAAGGGAGGACTCACAAACACCATTCTCTATCACAATGAAAAATATTTTTGGTAAGACAACTTTAGGAGTGACTAATGCATTTAATTGTTTCCCACAGTATTGATATAAATAGCGGTCAGCCAAGTAGTAGGTACCTAGTGGCGGTAGAGAAATCACAAATTGCAATTTAATCGGTACACTCCATTTGAATATCTAAATTTCGAACAAGATTTTTCACTTCTGAGTTTCAACCCATGGCTGTTTCAAGTTTCATTGACCGTAGTCAGTACCGTGACACTTGACAGAATGACAGTACGTCTGTACGTGTGACTTGGGCAACATTTTACTACGGTACCGTAGTGTCTTTCATACACATAAAAAATCTAATACTTTTAGAAAAAAATTGGCATGATTTTTTTCGTCGAAACGTCAATATACATATCCTACGCATATATTACGTAAAGATACAATAGTTGGTGATATTTAATTTGCTAATTTATTATGAAGAGCATAAACTAAAATTTCTTCCCTTCTGCGCTGCAGACACCAACACGTAGTATTCATGTAGAAAAACTCTCTAAGAAACACTTCCACCACATTTTTGTTCGAGAAATTCACGAAAAAGTATTCATGTTATGATTTAACTGAATAGTTTGAAATCATTATTTCTGAATCTCAATCTTAAATTGATGGGAGTTTCAACAGAAAACTAGGCCTGACAATTTCGCACAGACACAGTCGCAGATTAAGTGCTTTCGTTAATTATTTCCAATAAATCGGATTCAGCGGATATGCTCTTCCAGTAGATTGAGTGTATCTGGTGAAAATGAAAACGTTTAGGTAGACTTTAGAGTATTGGACTAGTCTTTAGAGGCTCCCGCAAATTACGGAAAGAAATGTCTAGTGAAACAAAGATTCCTGGCAACATCCAAATTTATTGTGTAACACTGTAACTGAATAAACTTGTAGTTGTAGACGGAGTTTTGTACATATTTAAATTTTTAATTTTCTTAGGTAGCTCTCTCAGATCAATTAGGCCTAGCTGCTGATTGCTAGTTTGCTACTTGCTAGAAAGAATGCAGATCATCTCTCATAAGACAATAAAGACATTGAGTTTACTTTGACTCTTGAGTCATGATCACGATTCACTCATTCACTCTCACTGTGATAGCAACTGCATTCTGTATTCATATAGGCTAGAAATGAATTTTGGCAATCTGTTTGCAGTAATGAGTAATGAAGATGGTAGGTATTATAGCTAAATAAAGCTACCTTAAGGCTTATGTTGTTGTTGATTATGGTCTTGGGGCCGGGTGGCAGGCACCATTCAGGTTCAGCAGGATCACGCTGCACGCAGTACGCACCATGTCAAATACGTTATATATACATAGTGACAAAGCAGAGAGTTTTTTAAACTCACCCTCGAGTTCATTTTTGAGACCTATAAGTAGACCAGTAAAGTAGGTAGGTATCATGGATACCAGCATTATCATACTTAAGAAATTGGTTTAAATCTTGAGTTATTGAGGAAATTAAAAATGAACTGATTCCAAAATGCTCTGGTTTGCCACCATGACATGAGTCGATATACTTCACAATTCACGTAGGCCTAAAATGTGCACATTCTTTGAAGAAAGTGGACTCAGACTCACTGGACAGTCTGGACTGAAGATTCTAAAGTTTAGACTGGCCTGGAAATTCTCCCGACATCAATCCCATTGATAACTTATAATCTATAGGGCTTATTAGGGCAGATAGGTTAATCATGCCACTGTGCTACTAGTATGGAATATATCTACTTGGCGAGCCGCGACTGAATTTTTTGAGCCGTGGTTTTATGGATTTGCCAGCCGTGATTCCATTTCTACGAGCCTCCATGTCTGGTCCTTTTTTACTCCATTTTAGAATACATGTCAAGCAGTGATGGTAGCAGGTAGGAATGCCTAGTATGTCTAAAAAGTTGCCTATTACTTGAGGTTACCTGCCTACATCCACAAACCTGGCAAAAAAATTTTTTGTCATTAGATAGAGCTTATTTCCCAAACAGGGTTAACTATTTTGTGACCCTTCTTTACATAGGTTTTCTTTAAAAATTGCCAGAAATGCATTATTTGCAGAAGAGGGTTGCCACAAACACTGAAATGACAGGCAATGATTGCTCTAACATATTCTTTCGTCATATTGAATTCAGTGCAATTAGAATGCACGCCATGGGCTGGTCCTTTCTTACCCCATGAAGGCTGCGATCCTGTCTTACCCCATTTGGCTATATATAGGGCTTATTAGGGCAGATAGGTTAATGTTAATCAAACAAAGACTCCTGAATAAAAATGACAATGACAAAGCTAATTAGTGCTGTAATTAGGACCTGGTAATCTGGTATCATGATGAGCAAGTGACTACAATGTGTTCAACTTTGATTGAATCCAAGCCAAATTGTGTTCAAATGCTTGTAAGAGCAAAAGGAGGTCATAGGGTAAACGCAGTATATTCTGACACATTAAGGACAAAGCAAGAAATGAATGGCTATAAAAATATCACCATATGCACAACTCAAGTTCTGTTTGCTTTATGTCACTCTCTAAACACCACACTACCCGCCGGGCCGCCAGCAACAAGGAAACATCACAAACTGTTGCCATATTTATTTAAAAGCCTTTAGAATTCAAACCTACCAAATACCTGAATTCCAACGCTGTGTGTGACTAAATTTGGCATATTGTGAGCTTAATTTTGGGCCTTTGGCAGCGCTTCATAAGTTCAAACTATTAATTTGTAATTCCGCCGTTCCGGCGCCCTGTGTTGGAATTCCGATGCCCTGTGTGAGCTGTATCAGAATATGACACAGCTTGGAACAAGCTTAATTAAAAAATTTTAATTTTTAAATTAAGCTTTTAATTAAGAGCTATTAATCTTTTAATTAAGAAAAATTTAATTTTTGGACCCAGCTCAGAACAAGCTGTGCGTGTCTAATTCCGAGCTGTATTGGAATTAGTTTTTATGTGTCTAAAACCATCTCTTAACTTAATCATCTATTAATTTATTTACCACTTAAAATCAGCAAATACAAGTATACTTAGAGGATTCCTAATATATTCACAGACTTATTTAAAAGTCTCAAACCACCGTAAAATGGGGTTACTTTGAGCTTTGACAGGCAGGGCCCGGGTAACCCCAATTGGAAATTTAAGGTTATGATCAGGAGTACCGGTTCTGCTTTTCAAAATTCTCATGGAATTACACCGAACCGCCATTGCATGGATTTTGTAAGAGATCTTGAACATTCTCACAGAATTGCTATGTTTTCACGATTCATCATTTAAATGACTAACATCTCAATTTAGTCTAAAAAAATATTACTCATTACGTTGCCTTAAGCCTTAAGCGTAGAAAATAAACACCTAAATTGTTTTAGTGTACTGAATTACTGCATCCATCGCACCTTCTTCAACTCCACAGTGCACGCTAACAGTTCCGTCTCCTACGATGCGGATGTGAGCAGCTACCATAAAATGGGATTACTTTGACCGGTGGGGTAACTTTGACCACTTTTTGTTTTTTTAACAAAAACCCCCAAAACTCAAAAACGATTTGACATAAAAATACTACATTTACTAGCTTTGAAAAATTCCTGAAAAAATGGTGAAGAATGATATTATGAAAAGTCACTTCTGCTAAGGTCTGTAGTAAAAAAAAATATTTGCTGTATTAAAAAATTTTGCTTTGAAAAAAGTGGCAGACAAGTGTCAGCATGAAAACTTTATTTGCAGAATTTACATACCTTAATCCAAAAAAATGGCGGCCATTTCCACATGGCGAGGCTACTCGGGACACCCCCCATCAGGGCTATTTGGGACACCCCCAAAAAAGCATTTACAGTAAAACCTCAGTTAGCAAAGGCTCCAGTTAAAAAAGAAATTGATTAAAAACAAAGAATATTGCTCAGTGAAAAAAATTTCACTTAGCAAAAAATTAGTGCATCATTGGTCATCACAAAATTGTACATTGAATGTCGTACGTATATAGAATTGTGCACCAGGCATCATGGAAGTAATTGACCTAAACTATGATATATTTCTCCAAAACATATGATGGTTGTCACTAAAACATTCCTTTCTGTTTCAGGTATATTTTTCACGATCTTTTTAGTGCATTTTCTCATTTATGGAAAAAATGCACTATTGTGCTCGCCATGTCTGTCATTCCGTCTGTCTGTCCGTGACCTCTAGTTTTCGTAGACAAGAAAATGTGCTCTCTGTCACTCACTGCAGTGAGTACTGAGTTATATTTTTTTTTATAGTAAATACACATAACCCAATAAAAATGGTGTGAACTTACGAGAAGTCCTGTAAGCTTACAGAAACAAAAAACGCTATAAGGCTGCTGATATGAAGCTTGCAGTGGACAAGGTTGTTATAAATGCTCATTGGCATGTTCATGGATACGATAATATCGCATCAATAAAAAAATATGGTAATTAATGTATGTGGTAATATATTAAAAAAGGAAAAACAAGTAAAAATCACAGAAAATGTCATTTATTCTGCTTCTACATCATCTACGTACAATTAAAGAGGTGGAATTCAGAGTACTATTAGTAATGGATGAGTACACTCTGCATGCTTTAAATGTTTTAAAATTAAGTTTTATTCCAAGTGTCACGAGTAGTAGCTCCGTTCAACGGGGCTACTCGGGACACTCTTTTTTTGCTTCTGGCACATTACGAATAGCATATGGAATTTTTTTGGAGAAGCCATGTGATAGCCCTTGCAAAGAGCTTTGAAATGAGCCTAAACTTGTTTATGAAATGTTTCATGGTAAGAAGTTATGAAAGAAAAATGTTCAAAATCATCCCAAGTAGCCCCAGTTGACAGTACCTTCTATAGATCAAAATTAAAATGATTGACATCAAAAAGGTATATAACACTTATTTTTCATTATAAATATACAACATTAATAATTGAAATCTCTACGACTGGGCAAGGTTTTTGTTCAACAGCTGTGTTTCTCTGTATCCATTATGTACAATCTTGGCCATAGTAATGGTGTATTAAGTTAAGTAGCCATACTGTGCTACATTTGGACATAATTTACTTATATTTTTACATAACAAAGTTAGGTTTGTGGCTTCAAATTATAATTTGTATGCATTTGTTAAGTTCACATTGAAATTATCATTTATAAGGTTTTCATTTCACAGATTTTAGACCTAAATTATATGGCAAAGAAGTTTGTTTATCCACTCAAATTTTAGTGGGACAGTCAGAGTAAGATATACTCAAATTTTAAGAAGTTCTGAGTAATGTTCTCTTGCTAACATGGATTTGAAGGCTAATGTTCAAGATAATCTCTTGATGGAGACTGAAACTACCACTGCAGCCCTTGATGATTTGAATGAAAAATTCTTGCCTAGCATTCATTTGCAGAAGAAAGGTGACCACAACTCTACAGGTGATCTAGAAAAAAATGCAATGGAATCCAGAAACATTGGTATGTCTGATATGGAAATGGAAAATAAGGCAAATAATTCTAAAATTTTTAGCGAGTCCACTCAGAGATGCCTTCAAGATGAAAAGAAATCCAATACTGAGTCCAAACCAGAAACATTCACTGAAATTAGTGTTGGTGAACTTAACAAAATGACCCGATATGATTTTTTGAGACTGCAAAAAAAGCTCTATTTGTTGGAAAGGGATGCAGAAAATGAACGGGAAGTGATGAAGACAGTAAATAGTAGTGGCGAAGGTGTGCCAGGAGTTCTTTCTCATTTAGAAGTTGTTTCAGTAACATCTACTCGCTTTGGACGAATATGCATCACATTTGCTTCTTATGCACACCAAACCTTGCCTCCTCATGGCCTAAGAAAAGGTGATAATGTGAGCATTTACAGTGGTGGGCCCATGTGCCGTCAAGAAGATCATTGCAGAGATGGCGTTGTTCTTGATATATCAAACCAAGATGTCCACATCACTATTGATGAAGCCTACGAATTCCAAGAAAGTTCATCGTATTCAGTTAAGCACTTTCCCTCGCTGGAGAATATTAAACGCATATTGAAAGCCCTCAAGTGTATGGCTGAAGTTCAAGGTCCCTCATATCACTTGTCTGCAGTTCTTTTTGGAGAATCTGATCCAATGCCACCTCTCCTCAGGCTTCCTCCTAAGCTAACATCATCAAATTCTTCTAACCAGTTGATTTTCTTCAACAAAACCTTAGATCAGTCCCAACAAGAGGCTGTAGATTTTGTTGTGAAACAGCAGGACCTTGCTGTTGTGCATGGGCCTCCTGGCACTGGCAAGACCACGACTCTGATAGAAATCATCCGTCAGCATGTAAAAATGGGTCTGAAAGTTTTGGCTCTTGCTCCTTCTAACTTGGGTGTTGACAATCTGGTAGAAAGACTTGACATTGTTGGCATACGAGTGGTCAGGATAGGTCATCCTGCTCGTACAACACCTGCTACTCAAAGGCACACAATTGATGCTCTCATGCACAACTATGAGGGGCGTGAAATTGTGAAGGACATCCAAAATGAGATCAACACTTTGACAAGAAGGCTCGACTTCATTTATGGAAAAGACAGACACAGCACCTACAAGGAACTGGGACAGTTAAGAAAAGAGTTGAATGAAAGACAAGAAAGAATGGTCAGAGATCTAATCCAAGGTGCTGATGTCGTTTTGTGCACTCTGATGTCAGCTCACACTAGTAATGCAATGAGGTACCTCAAAAAGGACCATTTTGGCCTCACTGTCATTGATGAATGCTCGCAGGGTACTGAAGCATCTTGTTATCTCAGTGTCTTACGTTCCCCTAAGTTGGTTTTGGCTGGCGATCACCAGCAGCTTCCTCCAACAGTCCTCTCTCCTGAAGCTTCTGCGCTCTTGATATCACTTATGGAACGAGTAATAGATCTGCATGGCTCAAAAATTGTAAAAATGCTGACAGTGCAATATCGCATGCATGTGGACATAATGTCATGGTCTTCAGCAGCCTTGTACAACAACCAGCTCATTGCACATGAATCTGTGTCTCAACATTTGCTCAAGGATCTGCCTCATGTCTCCAACAATGAGTACACTGGTCAGTTTTAACAAAATATACCTCATATATGTCACCAAATTCATGTGATCACTACCCTTTTGTTAAATGACATTGAAACAGCATTTATTACAAGTTGAATTCATTGAACAATGTTTGTTCTATGTTCTTAAAACATCAGTTGGGGAGTGGCTTGTAAAAAAGAAGTGTAACTTTCATAATTTTTAATGTTTATTTAGATGCAATAAACAATTGGTCATTGCTGTCATATAGTAAGAAAAAATATTAAATATTTGGCTTGATTTATTACTATTTGAGTAGTGTGTGCCAAGTAACCTTATTAATTTCAATCACAAAATGAAATATATTTTGAATTTAAAAACTAAAGTCAATCATATAAATTATTTTGAATCTTGACCCTTATACAATAATTTTAATAATGAATATCCAATGCTTGTTTTATGGCCCAATTATGAAATAGTCTTAATGTTGGACATTGTACAGTCAGTCTTGATGTTGAAAATTATTTCCAATCTTGTTATTCAATTATAAACATTTTGATGTTTTAGTTCATACTTTGCCATTAATGCTAAATATACTACACTAATCTCAATACAGTTAGGAAGTCACTTGTTTTTAAATTAACAAAAATTTTGTTCTCTCAACCAGGTGTGCCACTGCTGCTTGTGGACACCAGCTCGTGTCCAGGCTTTGAAGAGAGCATAGACGAGAGCATCACAGCAAGCAGTAGGAGCAACGAAGGCGAGGCGTCCATGGTTCTTGCCCTCGTGCAGAAAATGATAGCAGCAGGACTGAGTCCGCAGCAGGTTGCTGTGATCTCTCCGTACAGTCGACAGGTCAGGAGAAACTTATTGCCTTCAACTCATAAATTGTTTACTTTACTATTGATGATAGAGTATGCAACTTTTTTTATTTTATTTTGATACAAATACTAAACAACTACTCGCACTAAAACTAAAATGAAATTAAAATTTAATTTATCTCACCAGGTGAAGTTAGTGCGGTCACTCATTCAAGTTGACTATCCTGAAGTGGAGGTCCAGACTGTGGATGGCTTCCAAGGGAGAGAAAAGGAAGCTGTGATTTTAACACTAGTTCGCTCCAACACCAAGGGTAATGTTCATAACTTTGACGTAATGAATATTCAGTAATTTATGTTCTCTTGAATGTCATTTTGTGCTGAACAGGTTGTTGTATTTTAGTTGTTGTCTGCATCTGATTATTTATGATGATGAGCAGCTGGTCCTCTGTGATGAACACTAAATGATTATTATTTATAATATTCGGCTGGCCCTCAGTGAGCCTTTGGTGTAGTTATTGCTGCACTTTTTGCTTTCAAGATTGAGGCAAGTGAAGGTAACTACTTCAGTAATTTAGACAGTTGGTCAAATTGTAATTATCATGCTGGGTCCAAGCGACATTGCTGCCTCCACTAGTTCAAGTGTCTGCTGAGTTTAGTTCAGTGATACATTTCCTAGACTTATCTGTGTTCTTTAAGTATAAAGCTAAATTTATAGTGACCAATATTATTAGTTCTGAAATTTATGTATATATGATTTATATATGAAGCCCTATCCTTACCAATATTACGAACGAGATGGCTTAATGTAAAGGGAGAGTTTCATGTTTTGTGTTGTTAAAACCCGTGAGTGGCATCACAGGTAGTGCCTGCAATGCCTAGCTTTATAGTGACAATAAACATAGCAAAACTGATGATGCCAGTCAAGATGAATTATTACACGTATAGCCTTCTAAAGACATTGTTTTGCAGGAGAGATCGGCTTCCTGGCTGAAGATCGTCGTCTAAACGTGGCTGTGACCCGAGCGCGTCGGCATCTGAGTGTGGTGTGCGACACGCAGACGTTGCAGCAGCACAGCTTTCTCAAGACCTTCGTTGAGTACATGCTCACCAACGCGAGAGTGGTGCGCGCCGAGCACATGGATGAAGGTGAGGCGGGTGTACATACATCGAATTATTCTATAAATGATCTCCTATAGACAGCCTGGATATTTTACAGGAATCGAATAGAACAAACTAAGTCAATAAGAAACAAATCAACCATTTGCCAGTGTTTGGTTATGTGTGCTACTGCTGTCAATGGCAAGTGTTGCAAGGGGTACAATTAAACCATATTAATTACTTAACCTATCACTTGGAATTTATAAATGAAGTTGACTTTAAAAACTTATGATAAAAGAAAGTCGTGATCGGGTGATCCGGCATCACAGCAATGTAAGATAGCTTGATCACACTCCATTTGAACGTGAAGTACATTAGTAGTGGGTCAAAGAATCACTCATGTCTGGCAATTTTGTCCACTATCTTGCCCTCTAAAAGTTGTCACATTTGAGCTGCTGGCCACGACTAAGGGACAATGTGGCTGTCGCCAATTAATAGATCATCCTTAGTGGCTTCTGGTTATCGATTCAATGAGTGTATAATCTTGAAGGCAGAAACGCCAGTTAACGCTTTCAGAAATTACTAAGATGCAGGGATAAATCAGCAATAATGATTAAAAATTTTTAGTAAACCTAGGCTCTAAAACTTGAACAGAATTACGAACTTTGTTGCTTTTAGGTGCTTCTGTACACAAATTATGACAGTTTTGAAGTACGTAGTATGCCACAGTCTGCAGATTGCTGTAGTTTATAATGATGTCTCACGTCTTCAGAGTTACAATTAGTTAGGTAAATCACATTTTGTAGAGTGCATTACACTGTCGAGAAATCACCATTAAACTGTATTACCGGCGTTTCAGGGAACGGCCGTCACGTGAAAAAAAACACCATGTGGTCGTTTTATTCCAATTTAACTCCAGAAAGTCGTGTAATATCTAATAAAAACGGCCAAATTGTTTACTTTCAGGAAGCCAGTGAGACCGTTTTCTCGCTTTTTTTTTTCGAACAGTGTAATGTAGAATTGAATCACTGTCTGCAGAGTTAATATCTCAGTCTGCAAAGTATGGCAGTATAGAACTATGTCACGGTTTTTTTTTAGTGTAGAACTGTATTTCATTCGACAGTCTTATAACTTAAAACTAGTGTTTGTCGTCTGAATTCGGTAGTTGAGAACTAAGTCTGCGTCTGGAAAGTTTTATATTTAAGTCAGTCTTCACAATACGGTAGTGAAGGAATATGTTGACATCTATTGCTGTAGAATTGTGTTGCAGTCAGTCTAGAGTATTTGATAGCTTGGTACTGGTGTTAGTCGTCTGAGTTCGGTAGTATTGAAATATGACTGTCTGATGGGTTCTGCAGTTAGTCAGCAAAATATTATAGTTGATTGGAAGTCAATGTCGTGAGTCTTAGTTGTTATCTAGGTTTGATTCGCATCTGATGACGTGGATATAACACGCAATGGTCTTACTTTGAAAAAATAGAGGTTGAAATCAATCAGTTAACTCCTCTAAATTATAGGAAGATTCATGATGCAGATTTTTGGAGTTCAGTAATTTGCATCGATGTTGAATAGTGATGATCATTACTGCATCTGTTGGCTGACTGGACTATAACGCACTATATATCAGAATAGTTTAGCATCACTTGGCTGGGACATATGTTGTCCTGTAATACTCAATGCCTAGCATCACTTGGCTGGGACATATGTTGTCCTGTAATACTCAATGCCTGGCATACGTCATCCCTGAAGCGCTCTTTTTTGTACTCTCTTGCAGAGAACTGCACGCAAATCAGTGCAGATTTTCGTGATTTAGATCTCAGTGATATTCTTAAGCCTCAAAAGCCTGAAGTCAAGCCTGAGTCAAAGTCTGAGGAACAGATAGCAAAGGAAGAGTTTGAGAGAACTCAGATTAAAACCGAGCGTATTCGCAAAATGCTCAACACTTTCATTGAGTCTTCTAATAAAAAGTATCATTTCTCTGCCAAATTGAGCTCATTTGAACGAATGATAGTTCATGAAGCAGCTCAGTCCATGGGGCTGTGGCATTACAGTGAGGGCTTGAACAAGAAAAGACATGTAGTTGTGTCCAAAGAACCTGTTGCTGAAGCTCAGGTCGTGGCAGTTAGTGACGTAAAATCTCCTTTGGACAATGAGGTGAAGTGTTCTCGTGATGAAGAAGCTCCTATTTATAATGTTCCTCAAAGTGAGGCTAATGACTTATGTTCTGAAGCCGCTATAGTCGAGAAGCAAGCTCCCACTGAGCGCCTCACGAAGCATTGTACTATTTGTGGCAAGGATATCCTGAAGGAAAATTTCACCCTCCATCGGCTTGCTTGTGAAAAGAAAGAAAACGAAGCAATTTCTCTCAGAAATAAGAAAGTGCAAGAGGAAAAACAAACCTCCGAACTCACAGCTAACAAAGAAAACTCCAAATCTAAACGCAAGAAGAACGAATCTAAAATGAAAAGCACGTCTGCAAAGGAAGTTGTCACGGAGGAGGAGGATTTTGATGCGGTATTGTCAGCATTTGCTGCTAGCCACAAGCGCTGCAACTTGGCTGGCTGCTCTGCTGCCAGCGCTGGAAGTCTGCTGCTGCAGTCTTGCAACTACTGTCACTCCTGGTACTGCCTGCAGCACTTCATTGCTGAGGCCCACGGCTGTGGCCATCATGCCAGGCAGCATGCCAGAGCGGTCAGTTCTATATGCTTCCAGTGCTGTGCTTAGAGTGTGTCATGCCAGTGAGTGTGTTATGCCAGTGAGTGTGTCATGCCAGTGAGTGTGTCATGCCAGTGAGTGTGTCAAGCCAGTGAGTGTGATGCCAGTGGATGTGATGCCAGTTCACCTGCAAAAATCTGGCTTGTTGCAGACGGTGGTGACCACCACCTGCAAAAATCTGGCTTGTTGCAGACGGTGGTGACCACCACCTGCAAAAATCTGGCTTGTTGCAGATGGTGGTGCGAGAAGGGGTCATCTACCCTGGGTCTGGGGTGCCGTCCAAGCTTCCTTCGCACGACCGCCGTGCGCAGCTGCAACGCGCGCTCGACAAGAAAATATCGTCTCTCGAACAGAGCCGCAAGAAACAAACTAAAAAATGAATTACAAAATGAACATTGTGATAGTAATTGTGTTGAAAAATGGAAATGTGTGACTAGATGGGTTCCATTGAAGGGTAATCTGACATACAAGCCTGAACTCACTTTGCAATTTTTTGGCAGCGATGTGAAACTTTTGTATGTTAATGGAAATAAGTTCATGTTGGGAAACGGGATTTTCTCTGTAGTGTTTTAGCAGGGATAAATTCTATGTAGGTTTTCAGTATGCTGAACGTTCTTCCGTTGTGAGATGTATAGCAATCCACCAAGGCCTCAATACAGCCTTTCTTCCTTTCTTGATTGAATATTCAAGCGATTGTATGAGCTATTAACAGAAGGTAGTTGGATTTATTTTCACAATTATTATCTTATGAATTTACCCTATCAAGAATGCTGGGAACAAATTCATTGAATGCTGGGAACAAATGCTGGGAACAAATTCATTGAGCTCAATTTATGGAAACGTTTGGTGAGCATTTTCCATTTTGATTATTGTACCGATTCATTTCTACACTTGTTTAACTCACTGGGACTCAGGCATCTTTCATCTGATTAGCTTTTTATACCGTGTTCTGCGTGACAGATAGACTTCAATTTGTTGTATGAAAAGTATTTTTATTCAGATAAGACTTGTCACCTAAGTTCATTGCAATGCCATGTATCATATATTAATAACCACACTGGAACTAGAATGTTTTTTTTTTTTTCAATTATGTCGTGCCGAAAGGCCGGCATTTCGTTCTTCCTTGTACATTCTATGAAAAAAAATGCTTCATTAACGAGAACAGGTGAGTTAAATGCTTTAAAAACAAACCGGAGAAACTAGTGGCTTGTGTTATGAGTTATTCCTTCTGCGAGCATATTCAAGTTGATGCATTTCATTATTACCTACTCCTTTTTCATCAAGATCAATGGACAAATTAAGTATTAGTGAACTTGAAACCTAAAATAGGACAAAAATTTTTACGTGATGCTCCCTAGGCATTGCTCATTTACGTGTTGCTTTTTAAGTATAATTTCACAAGAAACAATTTTTTTGTTTCTTTTTTTTTTGTAATGCGAAGCTGTATTGGATCTTGACTGATGAAGAATTCTGTCAGGTTATCTTTTTGCTCGGAATAATGTGACGTGTAAATTTGTTTTTGGTAGTCAGGCTATACCGAACTGCCAATTTCCTAGTTAATTTATACGTTTTATGAACAAGATTGTTTTGGGTGTGCAGGTTTCTGCTGGATCTTGAGTCACACATCGCTGTCAATGAACAAGCAGCTGCGTTTGGCCCAGCAAATGTGCAATGCGGAAAATGTTGACGTTCAACCAAACGACCTATATGACTACAACACTGAACTCCAAAAGTGGAAGAACGTCTTCGCCCAGCAAAAGCCCGCCCCAGCATCGGAAAAGCTAATTATAACGGGAGCTGTGGTTCGTCAATACCAGGCATTCTTTTTGTACGCCCTAGACTCGCGTAATTACTCGCGTGCTATGAGCAAACTCATCAAGTCTTCATGGGACTTCTCTGATCTACATGATTTCTCTGGCGTCATTGGCCTTATTAGGAAGTACTTGATAGAGTCGTGTGACAGTGAAACATTTCCCATCATGAAAGAGGAAGTCGCTGGGAAATTGCAGGAGTCGCTCAAAAATGTTCTCTACTCCAGCGAAACTAAGAAATGTGATCACTTGGACCGCATCTACAACTTGGAACCAGCCGGCCAGGGCTACAGCGACACTAGACCGCTCAAGCACCGCCGTAAAGAAAGCAGTAGCCATTACACGAGAAGGCGCTTGTCTCCCTATCACCGTTCCCGACGCGACGGTTACAGGAGCAGACATCGACACGGGAGTCCCGAGCGTAGTGCTCGAACTCGTCACGTGTCCCGACTGCGATTAGGACAATTGTCTGTACGATCAATGTAACTGTGTTTTAGCTTCTTACTGTTAGTGCTCATTCCTGTAACGCGCTACTGTTGACCTTTTTACGCTGATACCCTTGTACCTATTGGGCACTCTGCATCTTGTTGAGGCACTCTACTAAAGAGACACTCTATATCTTGACAAGGCACTTCAGATCTTGCTATGACGTTTCTTATCTTACTAATATACTTTTTAGTTTCCCGGGGCGCTCCAAATTTGGATAATTAGCTCCAAATCGTGATAATGTGCTCCTTATCTTAAATTTGCGCGCCAGATCTTGCTTATTCCCACCGGATCTTACTTGGACGCCCTTGATTTTACTGATGCTCTTCAAATCTTGCTGGTACGATCCAGATTTTGATTTTCTTGATCAGTTTCAGGTTTCCTGCACTCGATTTCTAGTCATCAATTTAGTTAAGTTAAGTTTTTTTTTCACTTACCTTATCAATTATCATGACTTTTAGTTCTTCCCTGGTTTTCAATTGCTGCTCGCTAATTACGATATTTTTTTATTCATTTATTTCCTTTTGGAATATTATGTGATTCTTCTGTATGATTTTTTCGCTAAGAAATTATTGATGATAATTTTAAAGTTTTCTTTTCAATCTTGGTGTTATTTCGTAAATTTATGTTCTCAGTCATATATTTTTGAGATCTCCAGCCTCGGTGTTTGTGGCAATTTGATGATTTGATTTACAATAATATTCCAATAAGACTGGTTCGTTTCTGCAGAAACCTTAATAAGCCGAGCTCTTTTTTTTCGCCGAGCTTCACTTGTGATGCCTGGATAGCTACGATTATGACGGTTACTTGGGAACATCTGATCACAGATGAATCATATAATGAATATCAGTTCATTGAGGATGTTTACATCCAATTGAATTCAACATAGTTTTCAATTGATAGACGTTGGTCGTATCGTTTGTTATTTTATGTCAGTCTGCGCGTGGCTCAGCGATACAAACTGTGTTCCACTCTCCGTGCGACAATATTCTGTAGAATGCACAAAAGTCTTGTGAATATCGTTCTATGTATAAATGTCTTGTGATGAAGTTCATGTATACGGACTGTGGAAGTGTATGCATGCAGATTGTGGAAGTTTATGTATGCAGATTGTGGAAGTGTATGCTTGCAGATTATGGAAGTGTATGCTTGCAGATTGTGGAAGCGTATGCCTGCAGATTGTGGAAGTGTATGTATGCAGATTGTAAAAGTGTATGCATGCAGATTGTGGAGGTGTATGTATGCAGATTGTGGAAGTGTATGTATGCAGATTATGGAAGTGTATGCTTGCAGATTGTGGAAGTGCATGCCTGCAGATTGTGGAAGTGTATGCTTGCAGATTGTGGAAGTGCATGCCTGCAGATTGTGGAAGTGTATGCTTGCAGATTGTGGAAGTGTATGCTTGCAGATTGTGGAAGTGTATGCATGCAGATTGTGGAAGTGTATGTAGTGTATGTATGCAGATTGTGGAAGTGTACGTATGCAGAGTGTGGAAGTGTACGTATGCAGATTGTGGAAGCGAATGTATTCAGATTGCGGAAGTATATGTATGCAGATTGTGGAAGTGTAAGCATATAGTTTGATGCAGTGTATGTTTACGGATAGACGTTTTCTACTTTATATAGATATTAATTCAATATAAGTTCATTTATTTATTTCGTTATTGTTTTTTTAGCAATTTGTGATCTTTCTTTAATAATAATTTGTTGTTTATTATAAAGAAACGAGTAATAAGCCACGAGGTTCTGTCTGGCCACCAGAAAGCACGTCTTTTAGCCTCATTTGCTGTGATGGTTTCAGCCATAAGTCTTAGCCATTTTTGAGGTGACAGCATTAGCCATAAGTATTTGCCTATTTTGTGGCGACGGCATCAACCATTAGTATTTTATTCAGTTATTGTGACGACATCTGCCACGAGACGTTGTGGTCATGGGTGAGCACAACTTGAGTCTTGCCTGCTCCTGCTCGCACCATAAAGTCAATTGGTTAGCTGCTGGTCACGAAGAAGCTTTTACTACTTTTCAAATCGATGATTGTTGTTCCAGGCAGTAACGCAAATTGTGCGTATACCTTGGAATGAGTTTCTGTCATCACCCACCGCGCATGAATGAATATTCAATGTACACGCTACTTGCCATTCATGTTCCAAGTGTATAGCAATTGTAAATGTGTATATGTAAATGCTCCTGGAAATTGCAGCAATTGTATATAGAGAAATTTGTAAAGCCATCCATTTTTGAGAGGATTCGTTCCTCAAACTCTCATCGTTTAATTTACAGCGCTCATGTAATCTGTGTATATATTATTTTTAGAGACTTTCGTACTTGAGATTGGTCGACGGCTGTGTCAATAATCATGTCGATGTGTATATTTTATGTTCCTTTTAGTGTTCTTAAATAAAATAATGAAGTGATTTTTCTTTGTATTTTCTAGTTACCAATACCATACGGAAGTATTCTCTATGCTGAGTGTTTTCGGTATCACTATCATGCTGATATGTTATCTGAATAGCGTTGGCTGCCAGGTTATGAAACTCATTTCCAATTTCGAACGACAGTCAAAGCTGATTTTTCCCCTATACGCTCACACTATTCCATTAGATATTACAAAAAGATTAATAAAATTGATCAATTACTGCAAATTCATAGTTGGTACAAGGGAAACGCTTGGCAACTACTTCGTGACGAGGAACTATTTTCATTTTTGTAGAGCTCGCATCGGGGCATACAACGTTCGATCGCTGCACGACTTGCTACAAACTGAGGTAGACTGAGAAATTTTTACGTATGATCGTCGTACTACAAAATAGGGCTAACGAAGACAATTCACGTATGTATTATTGTTGTGGTATGCACGATAACAGTGGCAGGACAATCCACGTACATTACGATGGCGGAACTACGTTCACTGCTGTTGAGGGACACCTTTGAGTGCTTCCATAATTCGTTAAGGTAGTGATGCAAAATATAATCATTATAAATTCATTTATGAGAAACGCTATGCATGGAGTTTGGAACTTGAATCCTTGAAGACGAGGCGGACACGGCAACGCTGCGTCACGACTGTAAGCGAGCAAGACGTCGTCAAAAGCTACGATTCAACTTGGCGTTCCATACCACAGGTTGGCAGATGGAGCCCAGAGAAAAGGCCAAATTAGCTCACAAAAGAGACCAAAAAAGGCCCCAGTTAAAATTAATGAGAAATTTTCAAATTTAAGGTAGTTCTAACCGTTTGCAGTGCATGCATTTACTCTCAAGGCTTTTAGACAGCAAAAATACACTAATTTTTCCATGTGCTACATAAGGCGCTAGCCTGTAGCGATTTGCACGTTACTCGCCGACCGTAATAAAACCGTATAATATTGGTCAGAACTATGATATATAGGATTCGATTGCCTCGATTCGATGTGGCGAAGTTTTTGGCATTGACGGTAAAATATTTATACGCGGAAGATGAAAATAAATTCAAACTCATTTCTGCGGTAGAAAGATGATCATGATGTGGTCCTTGCAAGACTTAGGTAAATATTAAAAGTCAATCCTATAAATTTATCACAATTTTTGAATGCGTTAAAAGATATATTGCCTATCATAACTTAGAGAAGAGTAGTTATTATATTTATCCAAAGTGAAATTTGGTAGTGACTCACACCAGAAAGCTGAATGTATTGAGAAACTGTGCTATAACCTCCTAAATTAGTGTTGAATTTACTACTCTTTAGAAGCGAAAACTTTACTCGATTATACACGCTGTCAGCTCTGCCATCCATGGTTATTAATACGAGTCGACAACTGGATATAGTCCTTGTGGTTCAACCGAACTATCGAAGTAATGTCCGGATTAAGCGGCACTCGTTATCGCTAGTGTTGCCACCTAAACCAAAGTGTTTACACAGTTACGTGTCGCAATTTGAGTGTACTCGTCTTGGGCAAAATTGAAATATAAGTGAAGGGCAAAATTATTACAAAACAAATTCGAGAATTACATTTTTCATAAAAAAGGCCCAAAAAGGCCACATGAATTTTGTCAGGCCAATGCATTTAAAAAAGGCCACGTTTGCGAATTTTGGCCTGAAAAAGTCCCATCTGGCAACACTGTATCCATACTGCGAAAAGGATGCTGACTAAAACCCGGATCCAGACCAAGTGACAGAAACCTAGACCAAGTGATTAAAACCCGGACCCTGACCCGTGTATTCGGGTCGCAGAATCGCAGAATAGTGCATTTTTCGATTGAACTAATCGACAGAGAATGTCCTAAAATCTAAAAAAGTCCAGACTATATAAAAAATGTTGACGAATTTTGATAAAAAAAAATTATGAAAAGCGTTTGTGCTAAATTAAAAGTCAGCACTGCCATTCATCACAGACACAGCTGTTACTTGAAAGCGGAAAAGCCGAAAACGGCGAAATTGCGAGTAACGAGTAGAAAGGTAACGTTTTGGATAATCTTATGTTTTGAAGCATATATAGCACACGCTTTTAATATTGCAAAGTAAAGAAAAAGAGTATGTTAATTTTCAGTATTCATTTATGACAATACATAGCACCCGGTGAGTACTACTTATGATCATGTGAGATTTCAGATTTTCAAAGCATAAAACTCCCAATGTAAATTATTGGTAATCACAGTAAAAGACAAAAGCAATTGAGTGTAGTTCGGGTTATCTAATGTGTTCAACGAAGAACGATCCTATGGATGCTAAATGGATAGTTCCGAATGGAGCAGATTTGCTGTTGCTCTTCTGCATCAAACTGTGGATAAAGTTTTGGATCGGCAGGTTCGGTCTTTTGGTTAACGAATGATCAGGCTCAGCAGCAACGCTTGCATGGGGCGCGTTCGGGAGATAGTGTCGCACCACCCAGGTGTTCTTTTGCAAATTGCGGTAAACTTCAACGATTGCTTACTAAATAATCAGAGATTATTGTGAATTTCAAAATAATCAAAATCCACAAATTAAGTGATCTGATGAAGAGCGTGACGAAGTGAAGTGATAATGAGCGTACCTAGTGGTAATATAGTGGAAATTAGTCATCGATGACATGCAATTCTCCACTCAGTGCTCTACAAATCTCATATCAGGAGCAGTCGCGTTTCGAAGGGAACTGTCGCGTCTCGTAGTGAGCAGACGCGTTGCCCCTGTCGGCTTCTCACGCAGCTTGCGAAGGTTACTGTCCGTCGCGCAGCGATAACTTAATTTTTCTGCAGCAGGAGGAATGCACAAACTATGTTAACGACACAAATGTTTCTTTATTATTTGTCCGTCATCGTCCCTGGAATATTCTCGCAGCGTGAATGATGGATGAGCTCGTATCTATGCTCGATACCGTGCGTACCATTGATGTTGGATGAACTCGTATCTATGCACGATACCGTGCGTACTATTGATGTTGGATGAGCTCGTATCTATGCACGATACCGTGCGTACCATTGATGTTGGATGAACTCGTATCTATGCACGATACCGTGCGTACCATTGATGTTGGATGAGCTCGTATCTATGCACGATACCGTGCGTACCATTGATGTTGGATGAGCTCGTATCTATGCTCNGCACGCAGCAGGACTCATACCTAGCGGGACCGGCACCTAGCAGGACCCACACCTAGCGGGACCGGCACGTAGCAGGACCCACACCTAGCGGGACCGGCACCTAGCGGGACCGGCACGAAGCGGGACCTGCAACTTGTCGCCCCATCGAACCAATCACCGAGCAATTGGACAAGTAAGGCAGAGGCCTCACACATTGATGTTGTGTCCTCCCGCAGAGAGAATTTAATTTAGACATCGAGAGGCATGCGAGTGTTCATATAAGTCCTCGTGACAAGCGTGGGACGGCAGGACGGACAAGCGTGTATGACAAGCGTGTGTGACAAGCGTGTATGACAAGCGTGTATGACAAGCGTGTATGACAAGCGTGTGTGACAAGCGTGTATGATAAGCGTGTATGACAAGCGTATATGACAAGCGTGTACGAGAAGCGTGTATGGTGCGGCAGGGCGGCCGAAGGGTTAAAGTTCACATCATCAGACTTGGAGCAGCGAGTTGCGTGTTCGAGACACGCAACTAGTGGTGAAAATTCTGCGATGTTCGGAATCGGCATCAGGACTAATGGCCAACTCTTCAATGCTGACACCACTAATATAGTTATTGGTATGAAGCTGTAAGTCCAGTCGCTGGTGTTGCTCCCAAGGTCGTGAAGCAGCACGTGTGTGAAGCTGTTGGTCCAGCATCTGGTGTTGCTCCCAAGGCCGTGAAGCAGCACATGTGTGAAGCTGTTGGTCCAGCAGCTGGTGTTGCTCCCAAGGCCGTGAAGCAGCACGTGCGTGAAGCTGTTGGTCCAGCATCTGGTGTTGCTCCCAAGGCCGTGAAGCAGCACGTGTGTGAAGCATTTGACCCAGCAGCTGGTGTTGCTCCCAAGGCCGTGAAGCAGCACGTGTGTGAAGCAGTTGGACCAGCAGCTGGTGTTGCTCCCAAGGACATTAATTAAGTACTACGTGTGTGGGTATGTGTGTGTGTGTGTGTTTGTGTGTGTGTGAATTTGTTGGCCCAGCAGCTGGTCTGGTTTCCGTTTAGTCGTGGGAGAGGACGCAACTTTTGCACTCGTGTGTATGGTCAGTGCTTATATATTGAAGAACATGTGACCGTCCTGTTCATTTAACATAACAAATAACCACGAAACCAACAAATTTGTTTAGTTTTATGACTTTTATATTGTGTGATCATCTTGTATTTCTAGCCCTCATCAGTTCTTCCTTACTTTAGATTTCATAGAATTATTAACGCGGGTTTAATACTCACTTATAATGCCCTGCCCCGAGTTTCGAAAATCGTAGCGGGCAACTGTGGTTATTGTGTGTATTTGATTCGGCTGAACGAAAATTAAATTCATTCACACATACACCCTCACTAGTTGAATTCGCTTTCCAACACCTATAATCATATGACAAATCACTCTTTTTGGGGAAACTCTAAGTTTGCTGTCAAATGAGTATTGTAGGATGAAATACAAATCTAATACCGGTCACCAGGAGAGAAAATAAAATGAAAATTAGATACTATCATTCTAATTGACGTAAATTTAACTGCGTTCCTGGTTTGTAATGCCTCATCAAGAAGAAAAATGATGGAAAAATGGGTAGCTTTGTTTAAACTTCAAATATCATCCTCACACTCCCACTGCTGCCAGCATTTAACAAATACCTTAACGAGTATGGGCTTCATCAATTAAAATTAAATAATAGAGATCGATTTGGTATAGGATATGCCTTCCGATTAGTTCTTTTAAATAAAGACGTGAAAAATCGAATCGTGTACCAGTCTTGAACCAGAAAAATCGTGTACCAGTCGCGTACCTTCGTGTAATAAGTAGTAGTTGTGTAGTCGTGTAATAAGAATGTAATCGTGCAATTTCTGATTTGTAATTTCTGACCAAGATCATACAAAAATAATCAAGCATTATGAACATCACTGTGTCGTATAGAACACAGTTAACTTACGAAATTATTTCGTATGTGCTTAATTATAGTTTAGCAGCCCAATGCAATGACTCGAATTTCCATGTAAACTGCCATCTAACATTGAAAAAATGGCATTTCCAAGGTTGTGTAACATCCTCTATAACAACATTTCCATGCAGACCAAATCGTGTCACTTCTCTTACAACCACTTATCTCCAACAAAAAGGGCAGAAAAATTGTAACCAACATCTATCACGACTTCAGCGGTTTTCTGAATGGTTTACACATACAAATAATGTAAAGCCTTTCTTATTTGTGATTCTTTTCAGCAGGAAATTTCGAGCAATGTTTCTGAACACCTTCATGGCGACCGCAGCAGCGCTGTTTGCCTGCGCTTCTGCTCACGTGAGGCCTGAAAGAACATTTCTTTGCACATGCATTTCATGAGCAGGTCGAGTTTAACGGCAAATCATGTATCTTACATTACGCATCTTCTAAAAGGCTACTCTGTAATAAATATTAAACTACCTTCATTGGTCAACTTCCAGTCAGCACGGCACGATAATCCCACCATTCCAATGACACCAACTTTCAGTCAGAATTACACCATTCCAGTGAGCTAAGACATCAATAATTTCAGATTAAACAAATATAGGGCTAAATTCCATACATAAATATATACATTTTCATATGGAAAGCAATTTTGTATCCTGTTAATCCAGTTAATCTAATACCAGTGTGATAAGATGAGCATCTTACAAAGGTGGATGTGTTTGTAATACAACCTAAATACAATGAGACAATTCCAAGATAAAATTTTTGACGCGTTGCGGCAGGTGGCGAGCTCCCGGGCTGACGCCGACCCCGTGAGCCTGCAGGTCTTCTACGAGTCGCTGTGCCCCGACAGCATCCGCTTCGTGGAGGAGCAGCTTGCGCCGGTCTACGCATCCCTCTCATCCATCCTCTCCGTTGACATCACTGCGTACGGCTTTGCTTCGGTCAGAACCATGTATTTAACAACCCTGCATGCATATAATGTACATTAGAATACTAGTTTGCCTGTATTTTTTGTCATCTGGCGTGCTCTGTTTGTTGGTGCGCGGTTTGACTACCGCATTCCGCTGCTGTGTTCAGCTCAGAGCAGCTTCTTCTAGCTTTTACATCGCTGCTTAAGGTTAAGCAATTATTCAGCTCAGCACAACGTCTTCTCCGTCAACGACTCTGCGTAAGATGACGTGGTGCATTTACACGTGAGGATACTTGTACAAGTGAAGGATTTTGACACTTGGGGCAGTAAAAATGCATTTAAACAGTCAGAGAACCGCAGGCATAACTACGAAAGTAAAAGTCAGTCCAGGCGTGGACCGGTATTGTGCAGGACGCTATTGAGTCCCTTAATAACGGTTAATGTATCTTGATTAGTAATCAAAAGCACAATGCATATAAATAATTTAGATCTACCAGAACCATTCTAAAACCGTTATGCCAGGTATCTTTCCTTTGTGTGAAATTTCCTGGAGTTGTACTTAGAATCTTGTCGTTTTAAATTGTCTAAGACTCAAATAATTGAGCAAAATAAGACAAAAGAAAATTTTTTTAGAGTAAACTGTGAATTGGGATAATTTTTTTATCGATATTTTAATGTTTTTGTTACATTGAACATTAATGCCAATTTCCAACACTTGGTTTGCAACATTAGTTTTTGACTTGTGATGTTTAGACGTATATAATCATGAATTTTTGTTATTCCTTGTGCTCATCAAGGCCACTTCTTGCTGCACTATGATCATTATGATTTCATTTCAATAATAACTTCTTCAGGACACAGCGAAGCCCGAGGGTGGCTACAACTTCACGTGCCAGCACGGACCTGACGAGTGCGTGGGCAACCTGCTGCTGGTGTGCGCTAAGAAGTACTTACCGCAGGAGCCTGAGTACATCGACTTCAACATCTGCGTCATGACTGCTGAATATCCCCCTTCTGCTGGTGAACAGGTGAGGGCTACATCGACTTCAACATCTGCGTCATGACTGCAGAATATCCCCCGTCTGCTGGTGAACGGGTGAGGGCTCGTTAGGATGAAGCCGTTGGTGTGGGTGTGTACAACTGAATTGAAGAAAGTGATTTTTGCTGCTTAGAGCCTTAAACTGAAGATTATGAGACTTGGTGCCACGCTTATTGTACAACACACAAAGGTAGAGGAGTTATAATGGTTCCCAATGGACATGAATAAACTTTTGTAATGGGAAGCGTGGATTAAGATTAATTAATAAATATTGAATTTGATTTTTAAATTAACCAGTACATTTATTCAAATTATTCTTTACTGACAGTGTGCCGCAGAACTTGGCGTCTCCTTCGCCGAAATCTCGGCGTGCTGGACGTCACAGGAGGGAGAGGAGCTGCTCCACGAGGCAGGAATATACACGGCAGCACAAGTGCCGCGCATCAATTATGTCCCTTGGATGATCAGCAACGGGGTGAGCATCTGAGGACTGATAACCGATACGTCATACTTTGAGGGCTGGTACGCAAGTGATCATTATAGTCTGCTTTCTTTTATTTTTAATATTGATTATAATATATTACCAGAGCCTTGAACCAAGCATTATGAGACATGTGGTCTAGAATTAAATCTTATCAGACCTCTTGCGGTGCTCCACATCCAACACTTCTCCCTCACTACATTATTTGTGCTGCTCAGGGCCTAATACTAAACTTTATGAGACATGTTGTCGTCTGTGACTAAACATTATGAGACATGTTGTCGTCTGTGACTAAACATTATGAGAGATGTTGCCGTATAAAATTAAACATTATGAGACTTATTGCCATTATTCTTGTTAAATACTGTCCTCACCACTTTCTTCTGCCCAGGAACACGACGACGCTATCCAAGCGGCTTGCGAATTTGACCTCGAGGCCTACGTATGCGCCACCTACACCGGCACGCCGCCACTTGAGTGCGGGGCCTCGAAGCATGGGGGTTGATCGTGGGTGATGGGTAGGGGACTTCTGAAGCTGGGTGTTGATCGTTGGAGATGAGTAGGGGACTTCTGAAGCTGGGTGTTGATCGTGGGTGATGAGTAGGGGACTTCTGAAGCTGGGTGTTGATCGTGGGTGAAGAGTAGGGGACTACTGAAGCTGGGTATTGATCGTGGGTGATGAGTAGGGGACTTCTGAAGCTGGGTGTTGATCGTGGGTGAAGAGTAGGGGACTTCTGAAGCTGGGTATTGATCGTGGGTGATGAGTAGGGGACTCTGAAGCCGGGTGTTGATCGTGGGTGAAGAGTAGGGGACTTCTGAAGCTAGGTATTGATCGTGGGTGATGAGTAGGGGACTCTGAAGCTGGGTGTTGATCGTGGGTGATGAGTAGGGGACTCTGAAGCTGGGTGTTGTTCGTGGGGGATGAGTAGGGGACTTCTGAAGCTGGGTGTTGATCGTGGGGGATGAATATGGGACTTCTGAAGCCGGGTGTTGATCGTTGGGAATGCTAAATGGACTTCGGGTGCCGGGTGTTGAAAGTGGGTGATGATATGGGGACTTCTAATGCCGGTTGTTGAACGTGGGTTATGATAATAAGGGGATTTCTGGTGCCGGTTGTTGATCGTTGGCGATAATAAGGAAAATTCTTGTGCCGGTTGTTTATCGTGGGTGATGCTAAGGGGAATTTTGTTGGCGGATGTTGGTCGCGGGTGATTCTATGGGGGCTTTTGGTGGCGAATGTTGATCTTGGGTTCTGCTGACGGGATTTTGCTGAGCGTTGAAAGTGTACGATGCTGAAAGGGAGTTAAGTGCGGAGCAACGGTCGTGAATGAAGCTGAGTTTATTACCTCCTTGAAACGTTTTCTTGTCTCTTGAGGCATTGAGATTAGTTTGATGAGACATTCCACATCTTCCTCTTATAGCCCTTAGGTTACAAATAGTATACTGTATACATTTGTGTATTATTGCCAAATGCTAAAAAGAGTCCATATAGAGTAGTGACTCGGTAATTAACTTATGACAATAAAACGCGTAATTCATGTAATAACGCGATTTTACTAATTCAGAAATAATAAAACTATGATTATGGTGAGTCGGTAAATATTAACTAGCTAATATTTTTCTATAATCTTTTTTAAGTTGAACTTCCCAGCTGAACAGCGCTTGAGAGAGAGAGAGAGAGACAGAGAGAGAGACAAACGATGGTGCCTTTATTATCTATAGGGTCCTCAATTGTTCACATCCATAATTCGTCGCCAAAAGATATTATTTTAATAAACATACGTAAAATTATTATTGATTGTCCTATTGATCAGATCTTTTGACGATTTTAATCTAGTACAGTCATCAACACTGTGTCTCTACACCGCTACCTTGCCTGCTAGTTTATTTTTTAGGGTAAGATCTGACATTGACACTAATTTCTTACCAAGCCGTCAACAATGTGGTTTTGCATAATGCAAGTTAGTGTTAAGCTTACTAAACTTTGGGGAAAACTTTTTGGCCAGGATATGTCAAGTGCATTTCTGGGAACAGGGACGTTTTTTAGTCAAGCGAGATCAGTGGCCAGCTGCCACTGGAAGCCTGCATGATGTAGCTGTTGAAAATAATTAATTAACACGGGTTTTGATTTCAAGTACTTGATTTGTTAAATGGAAAAATTCATAGAGTTGGAGCGGCATATTAAAAAATTAAACATAGCAGGTATCAATTTGCACATAATCGTCAGTTTGCTAGCGTACTATACAGTAATGGGCCAATCCAGGGAAATAATAAATATGTCAATAGAAAGCGGATGCTTTAGATGGATGTGAGTACTCAAACTCAAAGGGCTAAAACTCGTAGCGATAATGTTTTTATTAGTACCACATCGAATCGGATGAATGAAAATTCATATCACTTGAATTAAGGCGTCGCTTTAGCGCTAGAAGAGTGCGGGTAATTAAACAGACCACTTAAAGCGCATTAATATTTACTTAAGCAGACTTGTAATCAAAATGAACACAACTATAAATAAAATAAAAAACGGACAAGAATTGTCCAATTAGCGAAATGTATTAACCGATGCCACTAAAGCACGTGTGCTCACGACCGTGGACTTGTAAGGTATAGTTTATAGATACCAGAGCTGAATTTGTCATTAGTTGTCCTCGTAAATTTAACCTAAACTCTTATTATAGTCAGAGGAAAATCTCGTTTAATTGAAAAATTCGCGAGAAATGAGTGCATTTGATTATCGTTGGAAACTCTCTACACCATATTTTATCTTTCCAAATTGAGCATTGTGTTATTTCTAAACATCCTGTGAAAATGCTAAATTTTCATTAGAATATTTTCAAGATTAAATGTCATAGTAAGTGCACAAACTCGATTTCGATGTCAGTAGAAGTTTACATTCAATATTACCAATTTGTCATATTCTTCAAAATATCTTGTTATTGTGTTGCCAAAAGTTATAAAGGGCACAATACAATCTGCCACCGTAAAACTATTTTGTATTATTAAAAAGGAAAATGTAACCAGAAAATGCCAAATGCCAGGGTGATTGGTGTGATACATTCTGAACTCTCACAGGCAACGCGTTGCAGTGTGATGGAATGTGCACAAGATTATAATCGATTACATAGGCTTTAAAATTTAATAAAATTACAAAAACGTATGTTAATCACAGGCTCAAGATAATGTTCTCGTCTGCTCTGTTGGCAGACTATAAATGAGAGCAGCTACGTCGGCTGGCCTCAATATACTTTATGCATCTATTTGATCAATTCAAATCATTTCTGCGATGGAAGAACCTCTCGCGATCCGTTCTTTTGATGCCGGGAATCGTTCCAGGATGAGATTTTTAGATTTCTGCGGATTTGGCGGAGTTTTTAGGAGCTCTGAAGATCCGCGAGGGAATGGAGTTTGAGAGATGGAGGAGGTGAGATGGATGGAGAGTGAAAAGGAGAATGTTAAATGTTATAGGCTTAAAGGAGGTAGAAGAAATATTGATTGTCAGGGATGTATAGTGAAGACAACCAGTGAAAGATGAATATAGAAAGTTAAGAGGGTTGTCAGCGATAGATGAGATGAGAAAGATAGGGGAGTAAATGGTTGAAATGGACGTAGAGATAGAAGGAGATTATGCGGTGGATTTAGCTGCAGTGGAGAAGGACAGCCAGTGAGCAAGTGAGAAGATCGTGTAAAATGAAAAACATTTCATTTAAGTGATTGCCGCCGCATTGAGTGTGGACCCAACGACGGAACGCCACAGACTGATGTTGTTGAGAAAAATGAGAAAGGAATTATCGCAAACAATTTTGTCCAGTGTCGGACAGAGCGATTACCAAGATGAATACCGAAATTTTTATGAGTTTAGACACTAGACACTAATAAAAATGAATCGGAGAACTTGAGGTATTTCTACATATATTTGGTGTATCAGTTCAAGAGTTCTTGTAAATTGTTGAGATTTAATGAATGTCTCATCATATGGTTTCAACATCTTAATATTTATAGTACCATGTTTACATCGAATAAATTCCTTTACCTTGCCATTTCCATAAACGCCTTACACAATTTATGTTGGCTTAATGCACTTAAAGAGTGTATCACAGATACATTCAACTGTGATACATTCACAGTGTATCACTGATACATTCAACTGCGATACATTCACAGTGTATCACTGATTCATTCAACTGTGATACATGCACAGTGTATCACTGATACATCACATCATCTCGCATCGGCCACCCTAGCAAGAGCTTTCACCACTGACCAAGTATCCAACTGTTATCCTGTTTTTTTTCCACTTGCAATTACTCTAAACATCCATAAAATTTTTAGCGAATTCTGAATGTTTCGCAATGTATTCAGAACATCGTGTAATGGTCGTCGCCAGCTGTCCACAAAATACGGACGACGGCAGAGGCCAGCGATCCTGCGGAGTGCGGACAGAGACGAATGGACGTCCGTGAGAGGCCGACATGTTAACAAGGTAATCAATTCAGGCCGCGCCGCTCAGCGTAACTTGCACTGAAATGTCGCACACATGCAAAGTTCAACGACGTGTCCATCTCGTTGTGAATTCAGTTGATACACTCAGAAGAATGAATGGGATATTCCGCCCACATTTGACACACTTTCCAGCGCGTAGCAGTGATACACCTCGAGTTATGACGGGCCAAATTTGGTAAGAATGGTCCACATAATGGCAAAGTTAGTCGTTATTTGGACAAAGGCTCACTCATTTCTCTAAATGTATGCGAATTCATCATAAAAACACAAACCATGCGAATATTGATGAGCGTTTCTTAAGTTATTACATTAAATATTACGTGCTCCTAAAATCATTTATTAAATTCCGAATATTACCATTCAGTTGATTATAATGTTGTAGCTACCTAATAAGCATAAAATTGAATAAAAACTCTCTTTATATGGGAAAGTTGGCATGAGTTATAACGTTAGCGCATTCACGTTTAAGTTAAAGCATCGATCAATGTTCTCTTCATTGTATTAATGGTCTCCTTAACGCGTCAAGCATTTTTTTACCGCGTTAAAGTTTTATCGCATTGAAGTTTTTTCCTATTTTATCACATTAGAACTTTTTCTTATTTTTACTGGATTAATATTCTATAATTATTGCATCAATGCTGTCTTTGACGGGAAAATTTTCCGAAATCTCCCCCCCCCCCAAAAAGTTCAATTTTTAAGGTTAAATTAGTGGTAAAATTTTAACTCTGTAAAATACACAAGAGAATTGCGTTAGGTGAAGGGTTGAGAGTTAGGTGAGGTGCTAGGCAGAGAGATGTCATAGGCTGGTGATAGGAAGAGGGGCCTGGTGAGGGGCAGAGGAAAGAGGTGGAATAGGCTAGAGTTAGGTAGAGGGGTCTGGTGAGGTGCAGAGAAGTGAGGTGCAGAAAGTCAGGTGAGGGAATGAGGGGTAGAGATGAGGGGCGCACTCGCCCCTCTCGCGTCGGGTCGCCAATCAATACAGCACACACCCAAGCCCTCGCCTCCTGCCTTCTGTGTGTGCAATATGTGTGTATTGTGTGATGCGTGTGTGTGCGATGCGTGCTATGCGTTGTGCGATCTGGTGTGTGTTGTGTGATGCGTGTATGTTGTGTGAGGCGTGTGTGTTGTGTGATGCTTGCGTGTTGTGTGGTGCGTTTTTCACAAAGCTTGTGTTGCGTTATAGGAAAGTGTTCGATTTATTCTTGTTCACACAACACGTACAGGTTCTGATGTTCATACAACACGTACAGGTTCTGATGTTCATACAACACGTACAGGTTCTGATGTTCACACAACACGTACAGGTTCTGATGTTCATACAACACGTACAGGTTCTGATATTCATACAACACGTTCAGGTTCTGATGTTCATACAACTCGTACAGGTTCTGATGTTCATACAACACGTACAGGTTCTAATGTTCATACACGTTCAGGATCTGATGTTCATACAACACGTACAGGTTCTGATGTTCATACAACACGTACAGGTTCTGATATTCATACAACACGTTCAGGTTCTGATGTTCATACAACACGTACAGGTTCTTATGTATGTGTTGGAAGTGTGCCACTATATAAAGAGAGGACCGCTTTAATCATAGATTAAATTTTTAGACATTGTCCCGTTTTGAATTTTTGAAGTCAATATATTAACGTATGTTTTGAAAACGTATCAAGACTAAATTGATGAATAATGGCTGACTAATAGTGAGGTATAGTGTAGGTCATGCATTAATAATACAGGAACGAAATGTAATTGATATATCATCATTACAAGTACGAAGTGGAGATGATTTATGGTACGATGATTTATTGTATTGCATTGTTTCACGTACGAAGTGGAGGTGATATTTAATATTTTATTCTTTTAGGTACGTCAGGTTCTGATGTTCATACAACACGTACAGGTTCTGATGTGTGTGTTGGAATTGCGCCACTATATATAGAGAGGACCACTTTAATCACAGACAAAAATTTTAGACATTCTTCCATTGTGAATTATAGAAATCAATAAATTAACGCATGTTTTGAAAGCGTATCAAGACTAAATCGATGAATAATGGCTGAATAATAGTAAGGTCATGCATTAATAATGACAAACGATGAAATTGATATATCATCCTTATAAGTACAAAGTGGAGTTGATTTATTGTTATTGTACTTACGAAGTTGAAATGATATTTTATTATTTTAGGTACGGCCCAAAGCTGAGAAATTACGAAATGTATATTGAATTCTCTTGTCGAGGGCTTGGACGCATTATTAAAATAATTAAAGACCATAATATCAATAATAATTCAGTAACATAATACATTTCAACAACAATGCATATGTTGAATGCATATTCAGAATATTATTATTAGTTTCGGCGAATTAAAAGGTAAAGCGAGGAAACATATCATGGATATTGCTACAGAAGAAATCAAATATTCAATGAAACACGAGGTAAAGACGTATTTAGAATTTGTTTCCAAAAAATTTGCATTGCGTTTAAGCCCATTAAAGAAGGTGTATTAGGATCGGCTAATGCTTTAGAGATGTAATAAGAATAGTGCAATGTTAGACGTGAAAAGTATTAAAAGCTAAAATGTTTACAGGAAATATTTCAAATAAATAATTCGAATAAAACAAAAGTTCATTAATTTTGCACTGTACATTAGGGTTTCACATAACTATTACATTTTACGTTTTTAACATATCTAAAAGCGGCTAACATTAGTTATTTTCGGCATCACCCTTCACTGGGCACTGGGTGAGTGAACGCTATTCAGAGGGGACCGTGGAGATTTATGTAGTGCTCTCTTTAACAGGACAATATGTAGCTGTAGTGCTGCATTTTGATGCTTTTCATAAGGAAGTGATTGTCTGATTGTCGTAGTGTGACACTTGCATGGTTATGATCAGTGTCTGTAAACAATCGAACAACGAAACGACTGGAATCTGAAGTATCACTCGTGTTAGTGTCACTAATAGTGTGTATAATATTGGGGAGAAATAATGTTGGCATCGCCATAAGTGTGTTAGAGCTACCCTTTGTTCTGCACAGCTTCGACTGAAGGTTGCTCTGACAGCAGAGTCAGCAGCAGACGCTCCAAAGAGTGACAGCATCAAGAGCATCAGCTGCTCGGACATCATTCATAACAACAGAGTCAGCAGCAGCCGCTCCAAAGAGTGACAGCATCAAGAGCAGCAGCTGCTCGGACATCATTCATAACAACAGAGTCAGCAGCAGCCGCTCCAAAGAGTGACAGCATCAAGAGCAGCAGCTGCTCGGACATCATTCATAACAACAGAGTCAGCAGCAGCCGCTCCAAAGAGTAACAGCATCAAGAGCATCAGCTGCGGTTACTGCACCAAGAGTCCCGCCCTTTCCAGTGCCTCTGGAGTCGGCCGCAGGATGCCACACCTCAGAGGCAGTCCTGGACGCGGCAGTTGAGCACGGGCTACCGAGCCGCTCCTTAGGACTCACCGCGCCTTCCAGACCCAGCCTTCCTTCCAGGATACCTTGCGGGAACGCGGAGCGGCAGGCAGACATCGTGTCACTATCACGCGCTGCCAGACTCTGCCAGCTTTCATTACGAGCCTGTGGAAAAACCAGGGAAGCCATAAAAAGAATCACGTTCATGGGCTTGGCTCCTTTCCAGAACATATAGTAACGAAATAGTGGATCAAACAGCTGGAATCGCCTTCAGTCCAAACATTCACTTTCCTGCACAATTCTTCGCAGAATTGTCTCATATGTCAAAGGAATCGAAATTCTACCTTCGGGACTGTGCTTCCTTTAATCCCTCGAGACAAATATGGATCAAACATTAATTATAGGAAGCTAATAAACATGGATTCATATGACGTGATTTTGAAGGGACATCGTGTTGACCTAACGGCGGCCGAGGCGTGTCGTCGGTAGATGGTCTCAGGAGATCGAAATTTTGTGCAGTGTTAACGTGCGTTTTCTTTTCGGGGTTCCTTGGTTTAAAGGATTACGGAAAATCCAATATGCAGTGTATGGTGATAGTGAACAGTTTGATTTTTGGAGTTGAAGTCAAGTGAATGAAATGTGCGTACGGCTATCAAAAATGAAGTAAATTAAAACTATTGCAATAAATATTGTATCTATAATTAACCTGAGTGTTTCTCTTTTTTAACAAAATAGATTGGAAGAAACTGAAATCATTGCAAGGTTCAAGATCATTGCGTGCATAGCCATAGAAATTACCCCCGTGGTCTTCGCAGTGCTTGAATTTGGTCTCAAAATGTGGTACGGTGTTCAGTTCGTTTCTCTTGTGGTAGTTGGGAGCGTGAATTTATTAAAAATATAAATTAAAGTACAATTATTGCACGTGCTGTGGTATAAAATGATGCAAATTATAACAGTACCCGAATTCTTCTTGCTCACTCTTAAAGCTATATAATGCGATTCATTCAAATTTTGAACGAGCTTCTCAGGCAAGCGTGAGATGAAATGTAAATAACTTCTGATAAGAAGAAAGAATTGTAAGCAAGTGGCGAGAGGTCAGGTGATGGTGAATTTAGAGAGCAGCACGAGTGACACACACATTGAAATGAGTGTTGATCTCACGGACCAAAATCACATGCGAAATAGCATGTAAAATAAGTTTGACAAAGATAGAGAAATCCTCTTTCCCTATAAAAGGGCTCCCGAACTTTATAGGGAAAAATCAGAGCTTCACTAGGGATTTTAACATGAATATTAATTTTTATTATAAAAAATTGGTGTCCAGAGGATTTTCAAAAGGTATTATTGTGATGACTTCTACTCCGTGCCTTGCACAGCGCGTCTACCCAGGTTGACGCGTAGCAGTCCTGTTCTGTATTGGCGTCAACGATTCAATTTATCGGTCGTTGCACAACTTTATGGTCTTATAATCTAAATGGCAATTTAGATATCCTGGTCTTTTAACCTAAATTTGGCGTCTCGTTAGTAGTTTCTTGTATAATTTATTCTTGTATTTACTTGACCGCAACGTTTTCAAATCAATTTCTGGCATGCAATCACTTTTTCATATCAAAAGGATTTATTTAATCTTAAGTACCCCGTCGTTAATTGATGCCTAACAACATAACTCTTTTCTTTTGCAGATAAGTGCAGGTATACAGAATGAGTTAAATCATCTGTTTGAATTACAAGTCAGCATTAAAAATTTAACTCAATAACAAAAATTAATTTCGCAAACTTTCACCGGGCTACAGCTCGTAGAGAAAACATATTATTTGAGGAGCATCTAGCAACGCCTACAGTGCAAGTGAAGTGTTTTCTTATTGTTCTCCGTATTTTCGTTAATTGAGTGATTGAAGGGAGCACCGCTTGTGTGGAAAGCACCAACTTAATTGTGATGAGCACAACTTACGAGAATAATTCCTCTATATTTATGTGTTTATGAAAATCGTGACTGCTTCAAGAGTATTAAATAATTTTATTTTGCTTCTCATTCATCTGCGTGATATTTGTTTGCTTCTATGGCTCATTATTAAGCACTTTATTGCGTACTCCTGCACCTCTCAGTAATTATCGCACTCTATTCCTACCAGCACCACTAATTTCTGTTTTCTTTTGTTCGGTAATAAAAATTGAAACTCTGCCGCACTACCAGCACCTCTGAATGATGTTAAATTGCACTTGTCATTTATCAGCACCAATTTTTCTCAGTGTATTCTAATGTCAGCACAGCATTAGTCCGTGAATTGTACTATCAGCACCACTTTGTCTCAGTGTATTGTACTATCAGCACAAGTATTAGACCGTGTATTGTACTATCAGCACAAGTATTAGACCGTATATCGTACTATCAGCACAAGTATTAGACCGTGTATCGTACTTTCAGCACAAAATATTCTCAGTGTATTGTACTATCAGCACAAATATTATTGCGTGTGTTTTGATATCAGCACTAATTTGTTTGCGTTTATTGCACTATCAGCACAAGTATTAGACCTTGTATTGTACTCGTACTATCAGCACAAATTTTTCACTGTGTATTGTACCGTCAGCCCCAGTTTTAGCAAGCCTATTGTGATACCAGCACCAATTTGCCATTGTGTGTAAGAAAAATAATTACAGCGTAGAAGTTGTTAATATTTTTACTGATTATATAACATTCCTCACAACATCGTCGCGCCCTCACAACATCGTCGCGCCCTCACAACATCGTCGTGCCCTCACAACATCGTCGCGCCCTCACAATATCGTCGCGCCCATCGTGGGCACCGGCATCCCGACTGAACATCAATGTGATGTATCGCCTACTGCGTCATTGTGATCTTATTTGCCTTTGAAAAAAAGCATTCTCGCTGTTTTTGCAATCAAAACTGAATTATTCAATTTAATTTATTAATTTATTGTATCTACGAATTAATCAAAACATGAAAATGTAAATGAGCTCGAACGAATTTATTTCTATAAATTCTCAGTGGTAAGACTTGGAAGAGTGATTAAGGAAAAAATTATGGATTACCTTGACATAGAATTAAATGTTTGTTATAATGCCTTTTTATTAGGCTATAGAGATTGAAAGTGAACGTGGTGGAGGAGTGGCGAGGATGGAGGAGTGGCGAGGGTGGAGGAGTGGCGAGGATGGAGGAGTGGCGAGGATGGAGGAGTGGCGAGGATGGAGGAGTAGCGAGGATGGAGGAGTGGCGAGGATAAAGGAGGAAAATCAAGCTCATACTGGGCGAACAAATTATTGTTCATGGCGGATAAAAAAATACTACGTGAATTATGCAATTAGTACTCACAAGTCAGGAAAAAATTGCATAAAAGACGCATTCATAAGAGAATATAGAAAATATATAAATAAAGAAATAGAAACAAACGAATATTTTTGGCGAAATTAATTAGCAAAAATTAGTTCTTTTTCGTCGAAGAAACGCTCGAATAACAGCGCGTGCATCCCGCATCGACAGGAGAATTTAGAATCATTAGCTGTCACGGTGCGCGTGCACTCTCGTGTCATGTCAACAGGGAGAACGTAATAAAGCAGGAGCGGTAATAAACAATTTATTTTGTAATAAAAACAACAAATTGGAAGTTGTGTATAAATATGCGTGCTACGCACAATCAAGACTGGCACGACGTGCATAGCGAGCTCCCTTTGCCTCGTTTAACTGAGGCGGCCACGTACATTTAAACTGAGAGAGCTGCTATGCGCTGGATAGGGAGAGCAAAATTAGTGTGTATAGAGAATCACGATTAGATTCA
Organism: Hyalella azteca; assembly: GCF_000764305.2. Taxonomy (NCBI): domain Eukaryota; kingdom Metazoa; phylum Arthropoda; class Malacostraca; order Amphipoda; family Hyalellidae; genus Hyalella; species Hyalella azteca. The sequence continues at coordinate 124,778 of NW_025936894.1, read as the reverse complement.
TGCAGAATAATGATGAGATGATGAATTCCAAATAATGGCATTGACGCTAGTTTTTTATTTCTTCCGTTGAAATGATCTTCGTAGCGTGGATTGCTTGATTATGTGTCATAACCCTCTGTTGAAAATTTGTTTTCATGTATTCACGGGAACATTCCGTGCACTTCATCTCAAAGCCGATCGTTTTGAACAAGAATCTCTACATTTGTATTTATAGCTGGTTTATATATTGTGTGAGGAAATATTCAGTGTAATATATAGTCTGGTGACCCGAGGGAGCCTTGCTGTCACCATCGGTCAGTCCATCGCTCCCTCTCTCGTGCTACCCTTTCTTTCACTCTCTTTATTCGCACTCCTCTCTCTTTCTCTCACTCGCTCTTTCTCCACACAATTGCTCTTCCAACTTTAAAGCGATGCCTTGGAAGTAAGGGTGGCGCCTTTACGAACCCCTGTCATAAGAGCGGCTTTGTGGAGGCGTTTAAAGCTGCGCTGGTGTTTTGTGTCACGCCACATTGGCATTTCCGTGCACGCGCCACACGCACCGTTATAACGTGGGGCAACATGCGCCACATGCGCGCGTTTTGACCCGTGATGTCCCTTCTCCTATGAGGCAGAGTCGCTGGCCGTTAAAGTTGCACTCATATTCCCTCACGGGGGCAAATGTTCCCTCTTTTCTGCGGGCGCGTAAGATTCAGATTGGAGGTGGCGTTTGCTGGTCCCTATTGATTACGATACCTGCCGATGATGGAAGGCTTCACCCGCCCTCACTTCTTCCACTCCCTGGCACGCCTTCAACCTGGGCAAGATCTTGGTGGATGAGGGATGCAGGAGTGATCCACCATTCATTGTCCTTAAATAGCTTCCGTCCTGATATTGTTGGATGAATGGGGCATGATCCATTAATAACTGTCCTCCTATATAGCATCCTATCAGATGTTGGTGGATAAGTGGAGCATGATCCACCACTAACAATTCTCCTATAGCATCCTATGAGATGTTGGTGGATGAGTGGGGAATGATCTATTACTAACTGTCCTCCTATAGCGCCTTACCACATGTTGGTGGATGAGTGAGGCAAGATCCACCACTAACAATTCTCATATAACATCCTATCAGATGTTGTTGGATGAATGGGGCATGATCCACCACTAACTGTCATCCTATAGCATCCTACAACATGTTGGTGGATGAGCGAGGCATGATCAACCGCTAACAATCTTCACACAGTATCCTATCAGATGGTGGATGTGTGAGGTGCGAGTGATCCACCAGCCACTTGTCATCCCCACAGCAACGACGTGGTTCTCAGTGCATAAAAAATGCCTGATTGATTACCTGTCTAGTGAATCAAGTGCGCTGTTTGGATAATGTGATTTCTTGAATCTCAGCCCAAAAGTTGAAGATGGATTGCGTGACAGGACTGATCACTCTTCCTCGAGAGCAGTTGCACTTTCGAGAAAGTGAGATTGAAAGTGAGTCATCAGATGAGGCGTGTCGTCATCGCCATCTTGCAAGTCGTTTAGCATGTGTACACGCGCGTTAACGACTGCGTATAGGAACTTTCAAATTGAGGCTAAAGTACGGGAATCCCGGAAAAATGATTCCTGATATATTTGTAAATTTTCTCGCACCCATTCAACGTTTCGATGCAACTGCTATACTGAGATCATATTTTATGTGAGGACGGGGTATATATTCAAACAGTATTCAGAAGTATAGTAGCTTCTGGTTCGGGTAATCAGAAGCTGAGGCGACTCTAAATTTTAATTGATTGACGCTCGCTGTTGTTACGCGCTCGCCAAACGTGCAAGTGCAAATAAATGCTTGTTCAGTGCAACGCAATCCCTCAATTACGTGATCTTTTGGTCTTATTTCATATCGTTTTATCCGCAGCGCGGCTTCAAGTTCCCTCAACTTTTCAACTGACATTGTTACTGGTTTATTCATTATACTTGACTCGCCTAATCCCAGCATCTAAAAATATTATCGAAATTCCATACAAACAACAGAAAAATTTCAACTACATTTTAAATATTTTTTCCCGTCTGAAGGACTCCGAGGGGTAATTCGCAAAGCTTAAATAATAACTGCTGTAATTAAAGTCGGTGGGCAATTATGTCTTTCAGCGATGTCCATGCCTACCATCAATTCTTGCACAGTTTAGTCTCATTTTCTACAGTTACTAGAGAATTGTCTATACAGTAATTTAACCTGATTTTGAGCCTAACTGAATACCACAATGTATCGATATCGATGAATGATGCGGGCGCCTGTCTCCAGGGAAGAGTTGAGACTGCCATGATTTCAGTTTTCTTTTTCGCGGTCCCATCTTTATACTGTCGTTTAATTTGAATTTAGTCTAATAAATTATTCAAGGAAAATTGTAAATTTGAAAAAGCTATCCCAAACTGAATTAAGTCAGATGGTGCGATTTGCACGCTCAAGTTCAAATAAACCAGTTTGAAATGAACAATAAGACGATCCAATCCGTTCCATAAGAAAGATCCACTCAATTATACAACAAATTTATTACGTAAATAGTAGAACAGAAATTTCAGGGACCACAAGTTTAAGTGATAACTAATATAAGTCTAATAATTTTAGACCTATTATAATTTTCGACTGTATTCATAAATTTTCCAATTTGCGTGATAATCAGTTTGATAATTAATTCACCATCCAGTAGTTTGAATAGAGAGGGACTACCGCGTATCATGGTTTGGTCTTGGAACTAACACTCAATTTTATAGCGTAGGAAGAGATTGTACCGGGGTTTCTTTGTCTGATAAAATACAATAATAAAACTTCAATTATGTTCCAGACGAAAAACCTGCGTTGCATTCAACTGATGTAAAAAATCTGCAGTAAATCAAAAGATTACAATGCCATAGAAGATCTGACAGGGTGAAGATGGATTGAATTCGAAGTTGCAATATCGTTTTAGTTTTGGCCGCATCAGCAAATATTTTATAAGTATTTAAGGTTGTTTCCCAAGTTAAAATATCGTTTTAGTCCACAATTTCAGGACCTTCTCAGGAGAGCGAGACGAGCCTCAACTGATGAGGTTATATGGCGACGCCCGTCTTTTCTCTGCAACATCCCGTGGATTTTTTTTGTCGGCGGCTCTGTAGCCTCAGTTTCCGCCTTCATCAGTCTTTATTTTAGGCCTAGAATATTCTTTTCCTTCAGGCCTAGCTCTTTGTAAGAAATGAGTTACTATGTTTTATATTAGGGATAAAGTGTTGTCTGGGCTATTTGGGAGCCGACGAGTAGGTTAAGGGTTGCACTTGTGCATCAGGGGTAGCAGAGACGGCACGGGTTATACGTTGCATGGTTGAGGCTTCACAGGTGCGCAGCCCCATCTGGTAATAAATAACCAATGATTTTAAATACATATATAAATGTCAGTTGAATTTAATGTCGGGTAACTTTCATTGTGCGCGCTTTCCATTTACCACAATTTTCCAATGAGCTTTCGGTTCGAGAAGGAAGAAGTTCTTAGAAAAAAACTTTTCTCCACCAAAACTGAGGAGCGCCTCTAGAAAAAGATGTCAGGAGCTGGGCAGCGCTCCTCCGGTCAAAGGAAACTGAATTCCGGAACGCGGAAGTGGATCAACATCGCCGTCGCGTGAGACGCCGTGCGGGATAATTGGCCGACCTCAGAATTGAGAAGCAGCTGCTTCTTCTGCAGCTGTTTCTGCTGCAGCTGCTACTGCTGCAGATGTTTCTGCTGCAGCTGCTACTGCTGCAGCTGTTTCTGCTGCAGCTGTTTCTGCTGCAGCTGCTTCTGCTGCAGCTGTTTCTGCTGCAGCTGCTTCTGCTGCAGCTGTAACATCGGTTTGAAATTTCATTAAATGTATTTGCTAAGACAATCATGTAAAGAATCATTCGGTGATTTGCTTTAGCGATTATTGATAGACCGCGAACATACATTAACATCGCCGCACAAGTTAAATCAAGATTGAAATTTGTTTTAGTATTAAACTTGGGACCTTATTATAGAGCTCATAGGTTCTGTAGTTGAATCTCCCATCCAAACGGAAAAGAAAACAAGTTTCTTTTCTTGCGTGCCTATGCGAATTAAATGGTCATATATTTTAATAATAAGGGGAATTCACCAAATATTCTGTATTTATATATATCTTCATCGAGAATCCAGGCTAAATATTGCTTTCTATCAAATTCATGATTAGATAAATATTATAGGCACTTTCGGATTTGTTGATTTTACCCCACTTTCATGAGATAGGTTCTCTGCAAAATGTTTTGGTTGGTTTAGAAAAATTTCAACAGTTAAATGAGCTAAACTCGTGCTTCCGAACGATATGCTGACGAGGCTTAGCGGAAAATCGTAAAAACATTTGCGTAGGTTAAGAAGATTTTTTATGTGGGACTCATGCGGAAGAATAAGCTAACTTAAATGAAATATTGATGTATTCGTAACAGGCAATTAATTCAAAATAGAAGTAGAATCCTGGTACACAATTAATATTTTATAATTACATGTAAACATACATTTATCATGTTGGCATTATATCATTTACATAATGTATAATTTCTTGGCGAATTGTTTTCTCGTTCAAGGTTCTTATATATTTGTTACTGTGCTATATTCATGACAATTTAGTGGTGCTGGAGAAGGAGCGATATTCTTTTATATCCTAGGCCGATGATTTAGCAGAGTTCTCATTTTCAAATAAAGTTTTTATCATTATATTTTATAGTTAGTGAGTGAAATTATTTATTGTGTGTCGGCAAGGAAGTGTTGTGGTGTTATGCAGCACAACGCGCTGTGAACGAAGCGATATGGACGCGACAGCGCTGCGATCCGGTGAGTGCCCACAAAGTTACCATGTATAATAAATAAGCTACGAAATCTGGAATTAAAAAAAACGTTTATACCAGGAGTGTTATTTAATGAAAAAGTTTTGCAAGTTTTAAACCTTTCCTTTACCTAAATAGACTTGAATGGATGCCGACTAGATTAGTTCAGAAATAATAATGCTATTGACAAAAATGATATCAAATAATAGAAGGTTAGATGCGGCCGAGTGTGGACGGATTAAGAGAGCTGTCATCTTAGGAATGATGATTCATAACTATTCATTTTGATTTATAGATACTCGTTTATATTGATTGCAAACGTTATGACTAGGAGAGCTGGCAACGAAGTACGAGTTCAATATAAACTATATTTCTGATCCATGTTGAGGTAACGTCACATGGGTAATCAATTAAATTTTTAATCATTCCACTGATAACTTGAAAAACTGTGAGCGACCTACACAAAGTATACGTCAGAGAATCAAAAATGCGTTATGAATGAGCAACGAAGTTCGAGTCTCATTGTAAATTTTATTTGTAAGTCATTTTACACAGCGGTATCACATACATAATAAATAATTTTAAATCGTTCCTTTGATCACTTGAGAAACTGTGAACGACCCACACAAAGAACTTCAAAATCCTAATGCATTATGTATCAAAAATCTGCTTTATGAATGAGAAAGGTTAGGTCATTATTGATACGCTCCAAACTTCCAGTAGGGGCCACGCTCGTGTTCTTTTAAAGTTTTAGCAATGGCCACCGAGACGAGACAAACTTTTGCCGAGGCAGGATTAGCTCGACAGCCTCCGACAAAACTGACGCGAAACTCAGGTTTACTTGGAATTAACAAGAGGCTTTAACAGGAGCCCGCTCATTTTCCTCCTGACCCAGCAATGCTCTGAAACTCTTTCTTTCATTCATTGTATCTGGCGAAAACAGAGAACATAGTGAACAAATCAGATAGAAAAGCAGAGAATGTAGTGAACAAATGAGATAGAAAAACAGAGAATGTAGTGAGATAGAAAAACAGAGAACGTTGTGACATAGAAAAACAGAGAAAGTAGTGAACAAATGAGGTTGAAAACAGAGAACGTAGTGAACAAATGAGATAGAAAAACTTCAATGAGGTCGGCGATCAATAGATCAATAACTTTTGGAGTGTAATAGCTAATATAAATTTGTGATAGTTTGTGGGTTTGTTCGGAGCCTGGCGCCGTTTATATACATGGGTTACTGGAACTCGTATCCCCAATACCTTTCGTAAAAAGAATATAGAATTTCTGACAAGCAATATCGGGATATTAATTGGACCTGAAATTCATTTTAGGGAAAAAGGAGCAACAAAAATAACGTAAGAAGTGGAGTAGAATTTTATCAATTTAATTAATTATTTTTTTCGGAATAAGTTTTATATACACCGATTTCTGAAAAAAAGTTAATTGTAAAAGCAATATTATTTTAATTTTGAACCCAATTAGATACGGTATTCTAGATAACGGAATGCGTGTTAGCGGGATTAAGAATAGTCTCGATACCTCAAACACAGGAATTCTTTCCCCTCAATTTTTTCTTAAATGAAATTCACATTTCTTCCTCGCTAAAGTTCTATGCTAAATTTAGGTGAGTGAAGATGGAAGATATTTTTACAAGAAACGAATAAATTTTTAATGACGCTTTAATTGTTACGACGAACGGAGTCGAATAAAATTTGATTCGTGGTGCGTTACTTGAGTTGTCGTCATTCAATATTGAATGTTGTGGCGTACAGAAAAATCATTGTAGATTTATAACTTCATCAGTCAGGCGGTAAATACCGTCGTTTTATCGGTAAAGTGTCAGCCTCGCTATAAAAATTTCTCTTCCGACAAACTATCGACAAAAGTTAAAAAAAGACAAGGAAATTCAGCGACAAACTTGGTCGATATGAAGGTAGAAAATGGCCGCATGGGAATTTTGTTCGCGGAGAACTGAAAAGGGAAATTCGTTAGTGGTGTCCATTGACAAACTTTTGTGTGGGAACGCGAGAAGTTCCTGCAGCGAACTCATTAATTTGACATTCACTCAGCGAACTCGTGTGAGTAACTTCTCTGCGAACAGTATTTTTTCTACGAGCAACATTTTTTTGGCGACATGTCTTTTTTGCTGTTTTTTTTTCCTGCGAGCATCACTTTTTAATCGGTTCTTTATAGAAAGTTTGAGACCTTAAGTTTAGGGCGTAAATGCAACGATGATAATATGCAATATTATTATTGATAGTAGTCTCCAGTTATTGTTATCTAGTTCCCATGATTATTATTACTGGTGCGCTAGGACTAGGGGGCCTGTGTACTGGTGCGCTAGGACTAGGAGGCCAATGTACTGGGGCACTATTGGAAGCCAGTGTACTGGTGCGCTAGGACTAGAAGGCCAGTGTACTATTGCGCTAGGAGGCCAGTGTACTGGTGCGCTAGGAGCCCAGTGTACTTGTGCGCTAGGAGGCCAGTGTACTGGTGCGCTAGGAGGCCACTTTACTGGTGCGCTAGGACTAGGAGGCCAGTGTACTGGTGCGCTAGGAGGCCAGTGTACTGGTGCGCTAAAAGGCCAGGGTACTGGTGCGCTTGGACTAGGAGTCCAGTGTACTGGTGCGCTAGGAGGCCAGTGTGCTTGTGCGCTAGGAGGCCAGTGTACTGGTGCGCTAGGAGGCCACTTTACTGGTGCGCTAGGATCGAGGCTAGGCGTATACATGTAGTCACTCGATCCACTCCTTTAAAGAACTAAATTTTATAACTACAATGTTCTTAAGGCCATAAAATCTCCTACTTTTTGAAGTTTCTAAGATGAATTGTACGTTAGGGGCGAAAATAGACTGGAAATAAGGCTAAGCAAACTGAACGAGTCCAGCGTGGAACACTACAATTGAATGTCAAGGGAAACATTCAAAGCACGTACCCGTATGTATACCTAAGAAGAATCTCATTCCTTTACTCTATACTCGAATTATTGTACTGTATTTCTTATATTGTATCTGGTCGCCATCATCATGGTGATTGTCATAATAATTATGAAACAACAATAAAAAATTCTCATATGAACGGCTTGCTCCGAAAGGTTAAACATTCACGGTCTCTAACGATGGCCTTTAACTGAAGGCCGCAAACTGTGATCCGTTCTCGCAAATTTAGGGCGTTTCTGCGCTTAAAATATCCATGTTGATAAAGCGTTTCTGCGCTTAAAATATCCATGTTGATAAAGCGTTTCTGCGCTTAAAATATCCTTGTTGATAAAGCGTTTCTCCTCTTAAATATCCATGTTGATAAAGCGTTTCTTAGCTTAAAATATCCTTGTTGAAAAAGCGTTTCTGAACTTAAAATGTCCATGTTGATGAAGCGTTTCTGCGCTTAAAATATCCATGTCGGCAAAGCATTTCTTAGCTTGAAATATCCATGTTGATAAAGCGTTTCTGAACTTAAAATGTCCATGTTGATGAAGCGTTTCTGCGCTTAAAATATCCATGTTGATGAAGCGTTTCCGAACTTGAAAAAACCGGCGTTTATAAAGCGTTTATGAACTTAAAATTTCCACGTTAAAAAGCTTTTCTTAGCTTAAAATGTCCAGGTTGATAAATTGTTATCCTCTGGCAGCACCAATCATGTCTCCTCTCTCGTAGCACTAGTACACTTAGTCAGCACATAGTGACCAGCGGTCGGCTTGGGCTTCTGAGTACAACAGCTTTTATCACAATCAACATATTCCCCGACGTATTTTGAACACATGAGCTTCCTAATTGCTAGTTTGACCTTCTATTTTGTTTGCAACGGCAGAACATTTTTCCGCGGCACAGCCAAAAATACCCAAAATTGGATGACCGGTGGAAGAAATTAAACTTTGTTATTCGGCAGAAAGTCGGAGCAAAGTTTTGCCTTGGCTACAGCAAGGCTTGTGTACTGTGCCGGAATATTGCGTAGGCATCAGAGCTGTGTAGTTCTTTGCTTCGTGTTCGTATACTTTCCTCAGTGGTACGCAACAAACTATAAATTGTCTCGACATCTTCCATTGTTACGAGAAAAACAGCACTCAGGAGCTTGGAGCTTCATCAGTGTAGTGATATAATGTTTTAGTTTAGAGCAACATATTTCCGATTAATGGCCATAGTTAGCCATCGAACTCGGGTTCAACATAAATTTAGGACCATGTAACTGATGTAAGCTGCTTTATATATATGTTTATAAGGTAACGTTTATAAGGCTGATTTGCGCAGTTAGATTATTTCAAAAACTTAAAGTTTACCTAAGTTCCCCAATTATCACAATTTTAAGGCTGCAGTAAAAGAAAATGGCAGAAAGATTTCCCGTTAGTAATGTATTTTATAATATTTCCCTGAAGCTTACTGAGCACCAATAATGAAGCTCTCATTTGCAGTCGAGTGCTCTTGACGCGGCGGCGGAGGGAGGAGATCGAGGGCATGATCTGCTGCGCGCGTTGGCGACTTTGGTGCTGGTGGCAGCCTTGAAATAAACGCCACGATGCCTTACATGCGTCGACTCCCTTACCAACCACAACCTTAACCACATAAAACTACAACCAACCTAGCTATGCGTTCTGTGTTTTTTATCATTTGCTCACTTTTTAATTTCTTCTTCTCATATCTGTGGCACCTCTTGCTTTTTTCTCATTTTTCTAGCGGTATCGCATGCCATCACATGTGGGGTTTGAAGGGAAATGCAAGCGCATTCGGCGTTCGAGTAATCTTTCTTAAATTTTATTTTCAGCGCATGCATCAATCGGCAAGCATCAATCTTCATTCAGATTGATGCTTGCCGACCTTAAGCCGGTTGTTGGTTACTCGTAAGCAGTCTATGATTTTCATCAAGTATTATGCATCGATAATTACATGCGTAATTGGTTTGTGGTATAACAGCGACCGCTGCTGAGTAGTGACCGAATTAGTGACCAAGGCACTGACGAGGCACCCAGACACTGACGAGGCACCCAGGCACTGACGAGGCACCCAGACACTGACGAGGCACCGAGGCACTGACGAGGCACCCAGGCACTGACGAGGCACCCAGGCACTGACGAGGCACCGAGGTGCCACTGACAGTCAAGACAAGCTCGATGAAGTTCCTCGGCAAACTAGAGGCGGTGGCAACAACTTGCCGAAATTCGTCTGTAGAGTCCTGGGCCTCCGGTACCTTTAGAAAGAAACAACGAACACTAATTCTGAATACGCATTTACACATTCATAATTCTCTATATATTCGCAAGACTCTCTTTGACAGGATAAAGAGGATCAGGCTAAAAATAACACTAAATTTTTACATGTGTTTAAACGGCTAAAAAGTAACACATTTTTTTTGCAACCAGAATGGTAAAAATGTCGAAAAACTACATTTATAATTACAGGTACCGACACAATCTCTACACTTGACTTTAGCTGCTCGCATATCACATCACCGGAGATCCTTTGAAGGTCAAAGGAATTTAAGACGCAGGCTCGGGCGTGGCTGCCGCAGCAATGATTTTTGCAAAACTCGGCCGAGTCTCAGGAATGTCTGAGGTTTCGGACCAACGCCTTTGAAATAAAGAAGATATTTAGACAGACATTGATTTCAATATAAAATAATATTTTATGTTTCCATGTAGAAAAATATTTTATATTTTCATATAGAAAAGTATTTATATTTCCATATAGAATAACATCAGAGGCCGAAAAGTCCTTTCAAAAAAGAGCCAAGAGGTGGTCTAAGATAAAGGGCATTTGAGGCAATCATAGACAAGAGGCACTGGAGGCAATCCCAGATCAGGGGAATTATGGGCAATTATATAGATAAGAGGCACGAGACAATCCCAATTATAAATTATGTCTTGATGTATGTCTCACCGTCTGATGCATCATTCAATAGATTTATGTTGGTGATTGTAACCAATTTCTTAGAAAGGCATCTGTGAGAGTAACAAATTATATGGAATACCGTAGAATTGTTTGTACCAGAAATGTACTATGTTACTTCTATGATTAATTACGTGTTAATTGGTTGATTGACATGACGGGCTGATTCAGATTCCAAATAAGAACATTGGATAAATTGTACATATTTTTGATATCTCAGACTCATTTTATGAGTCGACAGATTTTCTTACATCAATTATACAGAGCGTCCATTGTTGTGAGCTGTTCCATACTAACGAGGCAAGGGCTGGGCGACGATAGCACTGAAACAGGAACACTGAAGTATTATTACGAAGTTCTTTGTTTATGATTTCATGGAACTGAAGAGCGCAAACAGGAGGCGTTGCCGTCTGTAGAATCAACTTTACCACGGAAGCCTCCTCGGGCTTCCGCGAACGACGCTCCGTCCTGTGAAGCTGAAAACAGATTTGTGCGTGGGCTTTCATCCTGCAAAATACATTTCCTACGATAATCGTTCTCAGAAGAACTATCTTAATATCAAATGCAGGGAGTTATTTGCCATATGAGCGCGGCTGTCTTCACGGACGAAGGCTTTGATCACAGAATGTAAAATTGCACAGAAACAACCTATCTTCAAAACAGCCATATAATATCTATCTAATTATCAGACTGAATGCCTAACCAAACTATTTCAGAGGTTCGCAAGCATTATTTTAGAGCCATTCATCTATAAAATATACAGCTCAAAACATGGACTAAATATTTGAAATTTTTTATGGACAACGTTCTTTTCGTTCGTATCTTCTTTGGTGATTACTTCCGTGAATTGCATATTCATAATTTCGCACATAAATGAACATTGCTCATAATATTTTTAAACAAAAACTATCAGTTAAGTAGTGAAAGATGCGCATCGTGGCTTCGATTCAAACGTTAGAATAACTTTCTAAAGATGGATAGTATTCCTGTGTCTAAGGCACCAAATGCCTTAATTTATGTTTAGCTTCCACATAAGCTACTATGAATATTTCAGCATTCACAAGCGTGGCTTTACATTTATTATGAATTTATAAATAACTAAAGCATGCATAAGCTCATTGCTTCCATCAGCAGCGGATAGCGATATCCCGCCGGCAATGTCCAGCAATCTCTGTCAATAATTTTCTGGGATATTCTGCCGGCAATAACCAGCGATGTCCCGTTAACAATACGATATTCAGCAATGTCCATCCAGCAATATCCAGCGATTTCTGTCGACAATATCTAGAGATATCCGCCTACAACATCCAGCGATATAGAGCCGGCAAAATCCAGCTATGACTGTCGACAATATCCAGCGATATCCCGTCAACGCTATCCAACGCACATCACCTCTACGCCTTCAGGGCGTGTGTATCACGCTTGCCCAGTACTGCTATTTTTAAGAGTTATGAATGCAAGCCCTCAAGAGTTATGAATGCAAGCCCTCAAGAGTTCTGAATGCAAGCCCTCAAGAGTTATGAATGCAAGCCCTCAAGAGTTATGAATGCAAGCCCTCAAGAGTTATGAATGCAAGCCCTCAAGAGTTATGAATGCTCGGCCTCAAGTGGCCGCTTGATTTATCGCCTTCAAATTGAAAAGCAAGAGACGAAAGACATTGTTTGAGCGCCAGGGATCCGCAGGAAATTCCATACGTTTCTATTTTGTAAACAAGTGCAATTTGGGGGCCGCGGGAAGGGATCACGGGAGCTCGTAAATTGCGCCGTGGGTCGTAAAGCTGCGGCCCTCACTGGGGCTCTTGTGAGGCGCTCTTATGAGGGGCTCGTATGAGGCCATTGCTGAGGCTCCTGGTAGGCGTTCTTATGAAAGGCTAGTGTGAGGCCCCTGCTGGGGCTCTTGTGAGGGACTAGTGTGAGGCCTTCCATTGACGCTCGCGTGTGAGGCCTTAAACCCCATTGGGGCACTTGTAAGGCGCTCTTATGAGGGGGCCCTTGCTGGGGCTTCTGTGAGGCCCTTGCTGGGGCTTCTGGTAGGCGCTCCTATATGAGGGGCTCGTATGAGTCCTTCCATTGATGCTCTTGTGAGAGGCCTTCCATTGGGGCACTTGTAAGGCGCTTTTATGAGGGGGCCCTTGCTGGGGCTTCTTGTAGGCGCTCTTATGAGGGGCTCGTATGAGTCCTTCCATTGATGCTCTTGTGAGAGGCCCTCCATTGGGGCACTTATGAGGCGCTCTTATGAGAGGCTCAGGCGAGTCTCTCCACTGGCGCTAATCTAAGGCCCTTCACTGTGACTCCTGTGAGGCTCTCCACTGTGGCTCTAATGAGGCCCTCCGCTGGCGCTAATGCATGTAAGGCCCTTCACTGGGACTCTTATGAGGCTCGCCACTGTGGCTCTTATGAGGCCCTTCCCTGGGGCTCCTGTGAGGCCCTACACCCTGGGGCTCCTGTGAGGCCCCTGAGGCTCCTGTGAGGCCATGTGAGGCCAGCTCGGTCATACGAGGCCCTCTACTGACGCTCTTATGAGGCCTCCCACTGGCCACATTTTACATAAAAATTTGAATTAGTTCTTGGGATAATACGTATTGACGTAACGGCGTCAAGCGATCAATTATTCAGGGTAGGGCGCTTCGAAAAAGTCCCTAGCAAAAGCAAGACAAATCAGGTGAAGTTTAGCTCGGCGCGCGAGTTTCCGCTTTGTTTCCCTGAATTGACGGCAGGATAAATTACAGTTCCCGATTATTTTCCGATACATTAAGAGAGGCATTAGAGTGATGGATGAGGCGAGCTACGACGCACGATGTAGCACCAGACTGATAGTCACGGCGTAGCACAGCGACATCAGGGGATGAATTCATAGAATAAAATCCTTTTTATTATCCTAAATAATGTCCTTACTATCCTTAAAACTATTTCCCACAACTGAAGCGTGTAAAATATAAAAGAACTTATTCATTTCAAAAGTTCAAAGGTGGCTTCTCGATTTCTGAAATTGATGCCTGAAATTTTGTCGCAAAATAATGTAAATAGATATAATTATGCTAATAATGTGAATGTACTGATTATAATGAGAGTTACTTTACGTAGCAGATAAAGATTATGTACGTAGTAGTAGTGATGTTGTTTGAGCCTTTTTTAACATCGGTTCTCCCGATTTAGTGACTGCAGTGTCAGTTGTGACAACTCCAAATAATGCCTTTTATGTTGTTATAAGCTTTCTGAATCACACAATTGAAATTAGACACGAGTGATCTTTTGTGGGGCGAACGATGCCTGTTAAAACGACAAGAAATTATGCGAGTCCTGGCGTAATTTTAGACAACTTATGTGGATCTTGGCCTGTAAACCTGTTCTAAGTGAACTCCACCCCATCTCCACCCCACCTCCACCTCCACCACCCGCCAATTTCTGCGGTTAAGAAAGCACCGCCACAACCACGCCCTTATAGTGGCTTTTGGTAGTATCGTTTGGGTCAATTTTAACTGCGAGCAAATATTTGGCTTGATTCAACTCTGATATGGTTTCAAACGAACCCATGAAAAATTTATATGTGCAAAATATATAATACGCAAAAATCTACGCAGAAAATGAATTCAAATCAATGCTGCATAACCAGATTTAAGGATCAGAATGACTTACTCTCGCCAAATTCAGGCATTGATAGAAAAACATATTCAGGGTAAGAAGATTTGTGTGCGGGCGTGGTCCGGAGAGCTGGCACTTGTCAAGACATGTTAGGGCACAAAAAATTGATATGCATTTTATTTATACTGTCATGGCTCAACATGGCGCCATTTAATGCCGCGGCTCATGAGGTGGCATATGGCAGAGTAAGACCGGTCGTAGGACGGCCGGCGCTGATACGGCCAAAATTTTTAATAATAGTTTATTCGCTGATCGATGTCTGCAAATGAGCTGGAATCGCGAGATATTGCATCCACTTTCCGCATATTCGAGGGAGTTTGTACACGGAGAATCAATCTGCATTTGAGGTTACATCTTCAGTGGTTACACTTGAACATGACAGACACCAGCATTGCTCTGATGCCTGCTGCACTCACTGAATTGCATGGCAACGGCCTGCTGCACTCACTGAAACGCATGGCAACGGCCTGCTGCACTCACTGAGACGCGTGGCAACCGCCTGCTGAACTGGAATGAACGACAACCTGCAGCATGACAGCATCAGCAAGTCATGCAGCAACACTGCACCTGCAGCACACCAGCTGTCAGTAGCATCAACAAAATGTCAGCAGTCAGCAGCAGCCGCTGAAAGTTTAAAACATCAGCATTTGCAGCCGTTGAACATGCGACGGCAGTAGCCGCTGCTGCTCCCGATCGTTGGCCTCTGACATTCCGCTGTAATTCATCAGTGGGCCCCCGCCCTGCTCTGCCCAGTTCTGTTCTAACCAAGTTCTGCTCTGCACAGCTCTGCTCAGCAGAGCCCTTTTCTGCCGAGCCCTGCTCTGCACAGCTCTGCTCTGCCCAGCTCTGTTCTGCCGAGCCCTGCTCTGCACAGCTCTGCTCTGTCCAGCTCTGTTCTGCCGAGCCCTGCTCTGCAGTCTGCCGCACTCTGCTGCTGTACCGGAGCATTGAGTGTGGCGCGGACGGTACCAGAGCGATTAGCTCTGCGCCGCAACTTAATGTCGACGACACAACTAGATTTCTGCAGCAATTCTATATATCTGCGTCAAAAATAGAATCGGAATTGAAATTCACTCAATTTCTTACGAGGCGCTGTGAGCACGGCTTGTAGACTTTCAGACTCATTGAGCCATTGTTTATTTAACAATAAAATATACACAATACAATAGAATAATGAATAAATCCATTGTTGATGTAGTTCTGAATATCCAGCCACTGCACTCATTTTCAATGGATGACAATAAATCAACAACGCTTGCCTACTCAATATTAACGTTAATCTTTCATAACGTTGGCATTCAAGTCCTTGTCTTGTATGAGGTTTTGAAGGCAGCTGTTTCTGTATGTAACTTAGGCCATAAATTATCAGATTTTCAGCTGCAGCAGCTGTAAATGTAAGTATTTCATGGGCATTGTTCGAATCTTCTGCAGCATTTTTTTCTGACAGACATTTTCGCCGACTATTCAATACCTGACTTATTATTCGAGTATGTTAGCCGTTTTGTTTTAGAGACCTTGTTGACCTAACCGCTTGTATAGACTCATGATGAATTGAAAATACGAGCGCATGCGCATCCCATCAGCCCGGTGTTGCAAAATGCCTTATCGTGTGAATTTTCTCTATAAATGTCCAATGACGCATAAACGAAGATAGGACAACATCATCATGCGTATCGCGAGAGTTGCGTTTACCGTCAGTGCATGGAAGCTAGGGCACGACTTAATTGAAATGAAGGAAATTCATGCTAAATATGTAAATTTTGATAAGTTGAGCTCGTTCTATTTGCTTCTCTTATTGGAAAATCAATGTGACAGATGATGTGGCGTGACCCAGTGACGTAAAGTGGCATTCCACTGGCAATGGCTTTAAATTACCAGAATTTCCGCTGAACGTCAACTGCACACGTCACTGCCGCGGATTCTATCTCGTGCAGCTCGTCAATCATTTGATATAGATTCACAGGCTCAGATTTTGTGATATTGTAAAAGACATATGCTCCTAACCCAGTTATAAATGGCAGGCAATTAGGGCGGGGCCGACGGCTGGCTGACGCTGATATGCGGCCCGCTGTCTGTAATAATTACTGCTGGTCTTGTAAGAACTGCTGCTCCACCCTGCCACAGACATACTCAGAGAAATAGATTGGTCATACTGTACAAATAGTGACACTGCTTCTGCGCGTAGCCCTGACACACCTCTCCTCCGGGCACAAACTGGGTCAGAATGACCCATAGAAAGGCTATAAGTGCATCACTATTTAGACAGTTTCACTCTTTTTCTCTGAGTGCATCACTTGGCATAAGCCGGCATATTCGACTCCGCGGAAGCGACGTCGTGTCGTTTTTAGGGCGCAGTTCTTACACTAATTTACCATGATTACTTGCGGCTGCCGACCCTAAAGTCGTTGCACTGAGGGACTTCTAAATTACCGACGCCAGATTGTGAGGCTGACAGACTTGCAGGCTGACTGGTCTGTCAGCCTCATCGGCGTTGCTCAGTTCTTCAGTGAACTGTGAGCAAGAATGTCAACGAGGAAAAGGTTACATGAAATTTAGCTGGAATGCAAATCCACACACATTCACTTAAAATTATACAGTCATATGCATTGCAGATCAAAGATTGTAATATATATTGATATTTTTTCAGATTTGAATAAAAAATTTTGTGGGTGAAAACTCAAGTTTTCTTGCCACCAGAATCTTCTGCAGACTAACTTGCAATTGGCTTTCGCCTACGTTTTTTCTCACGACTACATGTATTAGAAATTATCGTACTAATCATTTTCTCTACATTCTTAATTGTTTAAATAGGTTTTGTTGAGGACCAGAGAATTCGTTTTATTGGCAATTTTCTTCTTATTTTTTTTCAATAGATCGGACAATATTTTTCGTTTGCAGTGGTAAATCGAAAATCAGCGTACCGATGGACATTTTTATTTCTTTAACAACGTTTCGAATGTATCAATCATTCATTATCAGGTTAGAAGGCGCATTGAGGGATGAAATTTTGGTCGAAATAAGTACCGAATTCTCTGGTCTTCAACGAAACCTGTTTAAAGGAACAACTTTTGCCAACCTATCCTATGATCTTAATTTTGTGCATCTAATTTTGGTTTATAATAAGGATTCAATTGACATGGTATAGCAGCTCAGCTGTAACATGGTACAAAGTGACCCGAATTTAACGGTAAAATTTGCTTTTGGCCCACTTCTTTGGCTATCACTCTTTACGACTAAGAGATATTCAGTCACGGTGACAGCTTGCGTATCTGAGGCCAGTTTGTGAGGGTAGCCATCAAGAACCTAACTATATCTGAGGCCAATTTGTAAGGGCGGCCATCAAGAACCTAACTATATCTGAGGCCAGTTTGTGAGGGCAGCCATCAAGAACCTAACAATATCTGAGGCCAGTTTGTGAGTTCCGCCATCAAGAATCTAACTATATCTGAGGCCAGTTTGTGAGGGCGGCCATCAAGAACCTAACTATATCTGAGGCCAGTTTGTGAGGGCTAATAAATTCTCATTCTAAACGGGAAGAATAATTGGCCATGCCTGTACAATTTACGAGTCAAGACACTTTAATTAATGATCCGGTTGTAGATGGCAACGGATAGAGCTAGAGCGCATCATCTCGTGAAGGCCTCATCACGTCAAAAATTTACAATCAAAAATGTTTAATTTCCTCCGCACATAAGACTTGGGCATTGACTTGTATTAATAATATATTGCCTTTCAAATAGCAACACTCGTTATTACCCACAGTGCGTTTAGTGTGCGGACGCACTGATACACATTTTTGACGGGTCAAACTTAATTGGCAAGAGTGACCCACAAAAACACCATGCGTGCACCGCTATTAGGACAACGTGCCACTGATTTCTCTCAGTGCGTGAGGCAGCACAGGATGCAGAGGTGACCTGAGCTTGCAAGTGCAAGTCAATCGGTTTATACTGAGCTGGAATGTGCTGAATGAGAGCAGAAAATGAAAAGCAGGTAGGTCATTAAAAGCTGCATTAAATTGCATTTTCTATGGATTTCCTGCATATTTAATAATAACCAAAGTTGATCGCGTAATATCATTTCCTGCATGTATAATAATAACCAAAGTTGATCGTGGAATATCATATGCTTGACTGAGGGCAGTCGGCCGCTGCTGTCGCAAATCACAGCGACTGCAGCGCCAGACGTGCAGGCAGCAGAGGCGCTAGAGCGCAGAGACGGTAGCGAAGCTCAGCTGTTGCTCCTTCACTCAGGAAAATACATGCGTCATATTGTCCGAATAATGAAACACTTTCTTACCCACAGCTCGAGCAGAGAATGGACGTAGCTAAACGTCTGATGCTTGTTCGCCGATGGCAGATAGGTTAAAAGTTTAGAAGCAGATTGACCCATGAGCACATCGAAAATATGAAAGCAAAGAAAGCGCCAAGTAAATTCACTGTGTCTTCATAAAAATGCTGAAATGTACTTATAGTGTTTTATTTTTTTTTAAATTCTTGGTGAACTTATGATTAGGGCCGAATAATGATATAAGCACTTATTACCACATCGATCTTATTTGCACAGCCTCTATATATCCTTCGTTTTCGAAGCCCCAGATTTCGCGCTATTTGAGTTTGTTTAAACGTCATGTGATAAACAAGAAATGCAGATAAAACAGGCGAAAAATCACGGTGCGGTTCATTCAAATATTACACATAAGTGATGTAAAAAAAGGCTAATTATTTTCGCCAATTTCAAAGCTTTCCTCTATTCAACAGAAAGGCGTTAAGTGGAATATTTCACAACAAGCATTCGAGAAACAAGACAAACAATTCCAATTACGGACAGAGCGTCCTTCATCTCATGTAATTGCTTTGGTCTCCCCTCATTCGTAGTCTACCGATTAGCCCTCTCATCGCCAGGCATTCTCTGCTCCCGTACGCAGAGGGAAGCTCTGCAGTAGCGGTCCTCGTACGCCCGATTGATCGACTGACATCGACTGGATGCGGTCGCGGCTCCAACTGAGCGATCTCTATCGCTGCGATTACTGAGCAGCGTCGCTTGATTTTATGTATAAAATGTACGAGTATTTGTCTCATAGTAAATTATAGAACATAGCATGTGATACTGGCTATCCGTGCGATGGTGAGGTAATATATACTGGATACCGTATCGTGGCAGGGTATACTGGATACCGTCTCGTGGCAGGGTATACTGGATACCGTCTCGTGGCAGGGTATACTGGATACCGTCTCGTTACAGGGTATACTGGATACCGCCTCATGGCAGGGTATACTGGATACCGTCTCATGGCAGGGTATACTGGATACCGTCTCATGAGACAGGCTTGGTCGTCAGGTGATGTTTACTGATCTAAAACGTGCAAGTCATCACGAGGCGAGAACAGGAGAGGCAGTTGATGCTGAAACAGGCACGGACGGAATACCGACGAATGGAGGAATGGAAGAAAGTTCTGAAAAATGCCGAGGATAAAATTAATTTGAAAAGCAATGATAAAAAATTTTCATGATCATTTATATATATATATTCTCAGAAAAACTGAACATAATTTTTAGAAGATCTAAGAATAGCCCGAGAAATCTTTTTGTGTGATTAATAAGAGTGTTCTATGGTGGTGATTAAAATCCTTAATGTTTTGCTTAATGATGCTGTAATTACGGACGAAGTGTTAGAAATTCATTGCAAATTTTTCTTTAAGCTGTTTCGAAAAATTCTTATTGTTCAATAATAATCTTGATTGCGGTGAAGGCGACATTCTCGGAAATGTTAGCACTTTATTATCTCTTAAACTGCAACCACGTCTGATATTTGAGGTCACCACGTATACGTTCTATGGTCGCGGGAAATACTACAGGATATTGGTTAAAAAATTGCGAATTCAAATTATATGGTAAACTTCCTATTTAGAAAATAGCTAGCGGTTTCTCTTTCAAGCAATGTAATTATTAAATGTTTGCAAGGCCCAATATTGTGTACGGTTTCGTCTTAACGTGGTTTAAATAAAAGTTCAAATATCGTGTCAATATCTTAGAATGTAAACCGTCTTGGTCACTCTTTAGTGCATTTATTCGTCATTACAGCTTAAGATTAACTACATATGCTTGATTGTTACAGAAATTTCTTCATAACTAAAGCCCTCGATCCAATGTACAAGATCCCTGGATCTAAAAATTTTTTTCTCTCATTCTCAAATTTTCCTAAAAATATTTGCTGCAAAAATATTTTGTGTAACGGAAAAAAATCAACTTGTTTTGAATCAATTTATCAAGCATAAAATGTAAAAAAAGTGAAGGCCTAACGTTTTACTTTTCGAAAAGGTCAGTATTAATATTAGGAGTATGTTTTGCGGCTGTGTTTTTGCTGGGCGAGGCATCCATCACGAGGCTGTTATTGTGCCGAGCAGACCGCGTCGCAGGCGAGTGAACGAAACGTATGATAAAACTGGAAGTAAGATGTGATTTGTAATAGGGGACATACGAATCATGAATGTAATATTTGCAAAAATGAGACAGAAACAAAAGAAGTACATTTCAACCGCGACTAAAGCAGCAAAAATATGTCGATAATAACTACCTGAGAAGCGCTATTCAAACACTCGGTAGCCGAGATGGCACAGATGAAATGGCACACTAACTGAATGATAAATTAAGATTAGAATTGTTTTTATGCACATTAATTATAAATGCAATTAGTTAAACTCAAAGTTTGTTAGATTTATTGAGGCTTAATTTGAGGTTGATATTTTAAATACGAATTGTAAGTTTGCTGACAGAAAAAGTTCATGATATATTGCAGGAGACCTCAGACCAGTGGGTGTGTCTTGCGTTGAAAGGGCAATACTCTGGATAAGGCAAAGAGTGATTCCGCTTTATTTATAGATCTTTACAAGGTTTCATTAGAGTTTAGTGAACAATTATAGCTCTGCCAACTTCAGCGATTGCTTCACATGAAAAGAAATTCAATGAGTAGAGATTGTAAAATGAGATCATGCGATGGAGTCCTATAAGGAAGAGGTCATTGAACCCGTGGTATTTCAAATAGACTAATTCGCTTGCAATCCCAAAAAATCCTACCGTTAACGATACACTTTCTTACGGAGGAAAGCAAAACCGCAGCGTCATTGCGGTTATCTGGGGCGCGGCCGTCTCAGGTTTTATAAAAAAAAGTGATGGAGTTTTTGCTTCAGCATTAGCGATTGTGAATGCGCATACAAGAATTACAGCTTTGCTTTCAACGCTCCTTGAACTGAATTAACAGTCGGTCTTTATTCGTTACGTTGTAATTTTTGTTTAATATTTCAGGGGCTGTTTGAGGCCTAATTTTAAGTAAATTAAATTCTCAATGGGGTTGGGTATGCACAAGGACAGTTTTATGTAGCGTACGATTTATCGCCTCAATCTTTGTAGGCTGAAAGTTCCGTGAATTGAAGAAACCTTAAAAAAGTAAATTGTGTTCCTAATTTTGGAAAGGATGTTCGTTTTTTCACCGAATGTACCTGCCACTGATAAAGTCAAGGCAAATATGAGGCTTGGAAAGGTAGGAGGTTCTGCCTTTTGTCCCACTCTTCAAATGGACCAGAGGCAAGGGTGCGGTCGTCAGATCAAAGGTCGAAGATCATGTCCCTACAGTCACCTGCACCCACAGATCCTGACAGTCGTTCTTTGCTCAAATGTTATTACGATTTTTGTAACTTATGTGATTTTCAGGAGTTTACCATGAAAATAAGTCACTCAGAATTATAAATCAAGAAATGAAAGAACAATTCGATGCCAGTCATAAATTCCCAATGATAAATGGAGCAAGACGTAAAATTTTTCTGAAATTAAATTAACCCAGACGGTTGACAAGAGGTAGGCCGTAGTGGGCCTCCTCGTTCATGGGTCGTATAGTTTTTTTGCAAAGGGTTTCTGTTGAGGACTCGTTCGTACCCAACGACCCGTAACGTCTACTGAGCAGGAACAGGGAAATTAAGATAAATAATATGATAGCCTGATAAATTATATGGTAGCCTTTCATTCCTTTACTCCACCTGAGGAATGATGTTCACTATATTAATATTAACCCACCTGCGGAATGACGTTCACTATTTAATTTTACCCAACCTGCGGAATGATATGTTCACTATATTAATATTACTCCACCTGCGGAACGATGTTCACTATATTAATTCTACCCCACCCCAACACTGAAATATTTTGTACAACAACTCGACATGTACCATCGTTATACCACATGATGTCAAAAAACGAATTTTTTTAATCCTGCATGTTTGTTTGGCTTCTCCGAGAAAAAGCGTCAGAATATCACCCAGGAAATGCAGCCCATACTCAAAGAAATAAGTTAGACTTTGTTCAAATAGCCTTGCAATTTTTAACCGTGAGTGGGTCACTCTGGCCCAGTTTAGCCTGACAAAAGGGTGTACCAGTGGCACGTAGTATTTCATCATTTGGCCAGCATGACCCATCAATTTCTGTGAGTGTATCACTCATGAGCCGCAATAATGCGCCTGTTGTTCTAACTCCTGTAGGCTACAAGAGCCGTGAACCAGAAAGCTGGCCTGCGCTGCGCTCTCTTTTTGCTTCCGTAAGATGAATTTTTTGTGCTTGGGTTGGGCGTGTGCGCGACGACTGGCGCTAAAAACACGCATACCCACGCCCAGTGCAAACCAAGGCGTTTACAACTGCTATATATGAGCGAGTATCCTGCTATATATGAGCGAGTATACTGCTATACATGAGCGAGTATACCGCTATATATGAGCGAGTACTTGGGGTAGTTCTATACGATTTGTTATTCATCAAATTCACCATACTGACTCACCCAAGATACTTACGCTGAAACTCCTATTACATGAACTTACGCTCATTCAATATTTTTCTCAAAATTCTCTTGCGCTTTAAATTTTTGTATATTTTCTAATGCCAACGCCAACAAAATAATTAGTCGCTTATGCTACAAACTCTGCTCAGTCCAGGCTATCTAACTAATAGGCTATGACGTAGAGTATGACTTGCATTTCAAATCTAAACCGCTACATTTGAGTTGCTTCGAAAGTTTATTTAGTTGCGTCCAGAAAACTCTGTTAAAAATGAAACTATATTTCTCACTGTAAGTGAAGTTTTAAGTCGAGCATCAAGACGTAGGCTTTAAGCTGTGTCAAAAATCAAGACGTTGTTTTTAAGCTGCGTCAAAAATCAAGTACGTTGTTTTTAAGCTGCGTCAAAAATCAAGACGTTGTTTTTAAGCCGCGTCAAAAATCAAGACGTTGTTTTTAAGCTGCGTCCAAAATCAAGACGTTGTTTTTAAGCTGCGTCCAAAATCAAGACGTTGTTTTAAGGCTGCGTCAAAAATCAAAACGTTGTTTTTAAGCTGCGTCAAAAATCAAGACAGTAAGTCTTTAATTTGATTCCAACCTAGGACGTTGTCTTTAACCTTATTCGACCCTAAGACGTTGTATTTAACCTTATTCGACTCTAAGACAAGTTCTTTAGTCTGATTCGAACCTAAGACGTTGTCTTTAACCTCGCCAGAAGTAGGCGAGTTGCTACTAACAGCGCTAGGGTTACAGCAGCGTTGGTAATGACGTTACATTAAACGATTTTACGGGCGACGCTCGACTTAATGACGCATGCCTAATGACGCACGATGTAATGACGTATTACGTCTACTGAAGGCAGACTCAAGAAGAATTAACGCGCCACAACACATGGGGGGGGGAGTTTATCGTCTTCTACTCGAGTGAGTCTTAAGACTCTCCCTCGGGGCCTGCACGGCTCTGTCTTTAATTGAAAAAACACAATAAACTCACTGAAGAATAATTAACAACCTCATCGGGGAATTCTCCTGAATTTTAGGCCATAAGATCCTATTAAAACTGAAAGAAAAAATGAAGACAAATTTACTGATTTTATACATTGGAGATAAGTTGTGTAATTCTAAAAAGAGTAAATATTTCTTTATTACTGTAGCTCAGCCATGAAGCGGAAGTTTTCATGGACAAACTTTCAACAAATCACCTTTTATATCTTCTGAAATGAACTAGAATAACTGATATGCAAATCACGAGGCAGGAATGGACGCCAAAAAAGGCCTTCTTCTTGCGGCGTTTATACGGCGTTCGGGGCGCTGGCCAAATAATTGACTCAGCAAAAAATCGAACGCTGCACAAGATTTTCTAGCGAGCGGCAAGCAACTTGAAGATCCACTCGAGCGAGAAGTGTAATAGCCTTTAAAGTTACACGCTCCGACAGTTACTTTCGAAGGCTGAAGTACAAGCCAGCGCGATCCTTCTCGTCCTAATCGGATTGCCAGCCAAAGACTTCATTCCGCGAGCTTCCGATTGGCGACGGCCGTGGAATTTCGGGAATTTTTTGAAGAAAAAATATGGAATTTAATTTGGACACAATCTACCGAGATGAGAAGGTTCGGTGACCGACCAAGTCGATGAAAGAATTGACTTGGATTGTGGCGGAGCATTTGTGAGAACAATGGCGTGAGTGCGCTCACGGCAACGCCCTTGAGCAGCTTGCTCACGACAGTGTCAGTGAGCAGCACGCTCACGAAAGTGCCAGTGAGCAGCAGGCTCACGACAGTGGCAGTGAGCAGCAGGCTCACGACAGTGGCAGTGAGCAGCAGGCTCACGACAGTGCCTGTGAGCAGCACGCTCACGACAGTGGCAGTGAGCAGTAAGCTCACGGCAGCACCACTGCACAAATTTGCATGTGCGTCTCGGTCACTCGATGCCCTCGCCAATGATGTTTTCTATTCGGCGGAGGCAGAAGTTAAATTGGAATAAGCGATATTTTCGAACTTCCAATGCCGGCAATCAACGCGTGTCTAGAAACTTGCAGCGGAAAAAATATGAAACATCCATAAAAAATAAATGGAAGCTAAAAGCTGAAGCAAATAAACAATTGCAGTACAGTGATGGATGTCAACGGGTCTTGACATATATAAATATTTTTACATAATTTTAATATATGATATAAATATAAAAACATAAATATTTGTATTCATTTAACAAATTAAATAACTTTCCTAGAGCATTTATACCAGTCCCGTACACTGAGGAAAATATGTGAGGCAGCGTGCAGGCATCAGGGTTTGTCCCGCCTCATCGACCAACAATTAAAGTAGAGCGCCTGGGCGCCTCGACCACGCCTGCGTGTAGCGTGTGCACCGTGCAGCGTGTGCACCGTGTAGCGTGTGCACCGTGCAGCGTGTGCGCCGTGTAGCGTGTGCACCGTGCAGCGTGTGCACCGTGTAGCGTGTGCGCCGTGTAGCGTGTGCATCGTGCAGCGTGTGCACCGTGTAGCGTGTGCACCGTGCTGCGTCCATAGCCTAACTGTCATTAACAGGCTTCATAATTTCAATACATTATCTACTAGGCTTGATAATTTTTTTTGTATCATAGTTGAGAATTTAAGACTAACGAAATGATATTTTTCAGATTATATTATCATATGTGCCGCTTTTCCTCAACGTACGAAGAATGGAATTCTAGACATAAAGCCACTTGAGCCCCAACCTGCCCCCTCTCCGGGCCCCAGCCCACTCCTCTCTCCGGGCCCCAGCCCACTCCTCTCTCCGGGCCCCAGCCCACTCCTCTCTCCGGGCCCCAGCCCACTCCTCTCTCCGGGCCCAAGCCCACTCCTCTCTTTGGGCCCCAGCCCACTCCTCTCTTCGGGCCCCAGCCCACTCCGCTCTCTGGGCCCAGCCCACTCCTTTCTCCGGGCTCCAGCCCACTCCTCTCTCTGAGCCCCAGCCCACTCCTCTCTCCGGGCCCCAGCCCACTCCTTTCTCCGGGCCACATTACGCCTCCTTTTCGGGCACCAATTCACACCCCTCCCCGGGCCCCGATCTGCCTCCTCTCCCACACCCCAATCCGTCCCCTTCCTTGGGCCCCAACCCACTCCCCCATCGCCCCACCTCACCCCCGTGCCGCCCATCAAAGACAGGCACAACAAAGCGTCCCTCACGCGCCGCCATCAAGACTCTTCTCTGCAGCGGCCGCGTCTGTTGTCTTCAGGCCGCCGCGG
Organism: Hyalella azteca; assembly: GCF_000764305.2. NCBI lineage: Eukaryota > Metazoa > Arthropoda > Malacostraca > Amphipoda > Hyalellidae > Hyalella > Hyalella azteca. The sequence continues at coordinate 98,402 of NW_025936894.1, read as the reverse complement.
CGCTCGTCTTTCTGTCTCGAGGGCTCCTGAGCGGCGGCAGGGGGCACCGCCCCCCCTCCTCCCTCAGGGGGAGCAAGAGCCCCCCAGGCGTGTAGCGTGTGCACACGCTTCACGCTGCACGGTGCACACGAGCACACGTTTTTTGCACGGTGCACATGCTACGCGGTGCACGTGCTACGCGGTGCACGTGCTACGCGGTGCACAATTTGGAGAAATGGGGACAGACGACCTGCGCCTGCTCGTCTGTCCCCAGCTGACAGCTGATGATTGTGGATTTCTAAATCCCACAAGGCAACGTTTACGTTGCTTAACGTTGGTTTAACGAAACAAGGTTTAATTCAACGTTGTTTCAATGTCAGATGTCTGGTGGAGTTTACATTAAATAATTTCGGCCCTTATGTTGCTGCTAATTTTCTATTTGTAAGTGTAAAACTAACGAAAAAATGTCGAGTCCTTAAAAATAAATATATGCCAATAGAAGACTATTATGTCAAATCAACACAACCTAATGACACATTTTATCAATGAGCAGAAAATTATTAGATTTTATTCAATCAATAATCACTGATTCAAATAGGAAATAAAAATAAAATATTAAATTGGGAGTTACGAATTAAAGCTCACAGTCTGGAAAATTAGAACAGGCAAACCAAGAATTATTAACAACAGATCATCATATGACGTATCGTGAGTCAATAATCATGCAAGCTGAATATGGTAAATAATTTTCTTTTCATTGATAATCATGCAAGCTGTTGAATAATTTCCGTTATTATTGCTCGATGCGGAATGAGCAATAGTAATCCGCCTCTGAGCCGTTGCCCGAAGTCTCATCCGTCATGGCGGAGGAGTTAGGCTGCTTGCGAGGCGCATCGCGACCGGCAGTGTTTGCGCTGTGCAAACTAGTCCCCAAGAGTCAATGCGATCTCTTCGGGTCTCGGATACATCAGAGATCTCGTGCAGACTTTCCACGACAACAGGGGATTGCTTTCATTTGTTTTTCGTAAGAGGCACCCAAGGCATCTGCGAGACTTTCCTGTCATTTTTTATTTATTTATTTTTTAGGTTACTTGAAGGATGATGATTAGTCATGTTGTCCAAATGGTGACACACTTGCTGCGTGTAGCACTGATGTCATTTTTTATTTATTTATATTTTAGGTTACTTGAAGGATGATGATGGGTCAAGTTGTCCAAATGGTGACTCACTTGCTGCGTGTAGCACTGATACGTCCTTTTCCCGGGCTAAACTTGATTAATATGGCCCACAAACGCGCGAAAGTGTATCGATAAATGGACAAAATCTCTTTAATTTCTTTGAGAGTGAGTGATGCGACGCTGTCGTCACTCTTCTTCCAATTGGCTTCATTTGGTTTAGGCAGCGCGCTTGGCAGAAAATTCTGTGCCTTGAGAGGGAAAAGATTGTATTTGCTCAATATACTTCATTATTGGCGAGAACGAACGACGCATTGACGCCGGACCATGAAATATGCCTTGACACTCGCACTTTTGGCAGCTGTCTGAACGACATCGATGTAAATTTTGTAGAGACGTTTGTTGATTTTTATGAATTCGTTAATTTCAATCGTTCATTTTATGGCAAAAGTACTAACAATATCTGAAACACTTCGAAGAATGGGTTGGTCATATTTTCCAAAAAGTAACACGCTTCCCTTTCCATAAAAAGAGCAGAGAGCGGACGTAGCACTGATACGCTCATTTGACGCGTCAAACTGGATCAGTTTGACACACACAAGGGTAGAAAGTGCATCGCTGTTTACTCAAAATCCCACTCATTGCCGTGAGTTAACACATTTAAGTTTAAAAAGGGCCATGTTGTGAAACCCGAGCCGGCATAAAATGAATCGGCATTAGTGCTTCCGACGACCGACTGCAAACGACTCAATAAAATGTTTATGTTAACGTATAACGACTAACTCTTGCATGCGGTTATCGTCTCAATAACTTATATAAGACTCATTGTCTAAATTTCTAGCTTGAAACGCAGGTCACACAATAAACTGAGTGGAAATGTATATTTTCACGCATTCACTAAGTGTATGGAGAGATTATTTTTAAAACTATGAGTTAAAAATCTCTTTCAGTTACTTATTCACCTAAAACTGAAAGAAAAACACAAACTGATATATTCAAAGCAATTTTTCTTGAATATTTGAGCGAGCATCTTGCTATATAAGTGGCTTTGTATCCAAGATGGCTGTAACCTTTTCATGCCAGAGAATTTATTTTAGAAGTGGCAACATTTATGTTGCATTCAACGCCGCCAAGATTTTATTAGCACTTACATACATTCTGAGTTCTATTTCGTTGAAATTATTGGGATTGAAAAAGAAAAGTCGTCTAGCGGGAGCGAATAGCTAGGAAAAACGACGGTTTCTCTTAAACGCTCTTCCACATATTTCACATCTCTTCTATGGGAAAAAATTAAGGGTGCAGCGTTTGATTATTATAATAATAATAGTTCTGTCGCTCAATCCTATTTTTTAAGAAAGTTCATATTTTCAACTTATTCGTTGAATATGGTTGGGCTCTTCCTTCACTCAAACCTGGAATAATCCAGCCAAGGAAGTTTCCCGGTCTAAAGTTACGAAACTGGAATACTAGCATCTATTGCCGAGGAGATTCCTATTAAAACTTTCGCACTTTCATTTTCTGCACTGAATGTTGTGGAAAGAATTCATCTAACATTGAATTTTAAAACTAAACTAATGTCTGGTTACCTAACTCTCGTTTCTAAATTCTATGTGTATAAATGGATTAGGATATTCGATTGCAGCAATCAGTAGTTCCTGATCTCTTTGATCTACCTGAAGAGACTTAGAAACCCTGGTCGTCTTCCTTCCATTTGCAATCTCAGCAATGCACTCGAGGCCTTGAGAGCGCCGTATCAGATGCGTCCGCAGAGCACATTTCAATTTTGTGTGCGTCGACCGAGTGTTCAAGAGCTTCACAAGAGCCGTGCAGATCAGAAGAGACCTCGTGTGGAATACAGATGCGTTAGGGACTCCTGAAACGAGGCGAACACTGCCATTGTCGGCGGAATGTGATCACATCCGCGATTATCTCGGTTCATGCCCCTTTCTCGAATGTCTAGCACCATAGAAATGTCGCACAAGGAATGTCTTAACTTTGTCTTGCAAATTTAGCAGCGAAGACATCCAGCAATGATGGCTTATGATCGCTAACATGATGACTGATGATGAAGGACGTTGGAAGATGTTCCTCATTGACACAATTGGGAGAAGTGACATTAGTTTAGAGAGTTTTTATCGATCGTTGCTATCAAAACAAAGTTTTGTTCATGAACTTTAGTTTCTGCGAGAGTTCATTTCTTGCCTCAATGTAGCTTGCCGGTGGCCAGTCATTGGTTGTTTTTTGTTATATACAGACGAATCCACAGCGTGCTAAGAAGCTAACCTCGAACAAAATTAGAATTTATTTCAGCGCGTTTTAGGTACTTTTGAATTTTAAACTTATCCTTGTCAGCACGAGTAAACTACTAGTTTTCGCAACTTAGATTATACCATAAATAACCTTAGAAAAATAACCAATACGTCTGCATGATTTTTCAAACATCCGATTGGTCAGGTTTGGGAATATTATAAAATTTAGTGCCATGAGTTTATGTATTTCCTTGTCAGCGGTGAAGAAAAAGACATTAAATGATACAAATTTACCGTCTAAAGGAGAAGGACTTGTCTCATGAAGGCCCGTCCTATTTCTTGGCGAGATTTAAAGCTCTGCTGGGAAGTCTGCGTGCCAGGCCCATTGAGCGGGCGCTTCACCTTGCCGGCAATTATGCAAATCTTGTCTCTGAACTTTTGTGACACTCCAGGCTCGTTCTATTACAGCACTGAATGCAATTCCTTTCGTACGCTGCGCCTTTTACTGGAAGATTTAGTAATTACATCTGGGAAAAATTATATGGATGCAGTTTTTAAATATATTATATTTTTATTTGGTACAATTTTTGCTTGTTGCTCGAGTGAAATAAATAGAATGGAAATGGTCATGAGAATTCGAGACTAATTAATACACTCCCCAATTTAGATACAGAGGCAGGTAAAGAGTGTTAGGTAATCACGTCAATTACATTCCGTAATAACAAACGTTCATTTTTCAGCCATGTTTCAGTTTCAAATAGTGAGTAAAACAAAAACACTGATTATAGTGTCTGGCTTAACTCCAGTGTCGGTTCAAAACGTCAGCTCAAATCCAACGCTTGCCTACATTGAAAAGTGAATGCTCTTTTGGACTAGCTGGTCCCATCCATCAAGGCAAATGACGTTGAAAGAACGCACTGGAGTATATTTCGTTGAAACAACGTTTATTCAATATTATTTCAGCGTCAGATGCCCTTGTGGGATATGTTGACTGAAATGACCATGCAGACCGGAATGGAAGGCCAACGCAATGTTGGAATTGGGACGAAGTCCTTTGTTGGTGAGGCTGGTCTGAAGAGCAACTGCGATGCACGTCAGGCCTTTGATAGCGGGAAGCATGAGAGGCGGAGTTGCAGGGAACATCGTCTTATTGGCAAAGCTGAATTTGTTCTCGAGAATACGAGGAGCAGAGGTCTGTTCTCGTGGTGCAAGAAAGATGAGGGACGGAAAGACAAAAACTAAGCAAGATTTATAACTGGAAACGTGGGATGCAAAGATGAGGAGAAGGATAGAGAAATGACTAGCAAGATGTTGCAATGCATGTTTGATTAAATGAGGAAATAAAGTACAAAAGAACTAGTGCTAGACCGGAGAGAGAAGTAGAAACAGTGGGCGAGAAAGAGAAAGAGCAGGAGAGGAAGAGAAAAAGAAGGAGCAACAATGGAAAAGAGAAAAGGAGCAATAGTGGAAGAGTAAGAGATTGAGTAGCTGTGGAAGAGACGAGAATGACAAGTCAAACATTGTATCGGAAGTGTCGAGAGAGAGACTGATGACTTGTAGTAATTAGGGCGGTAACGTGACTAATAGCAGGTGCCGACACTGCCGCTGTGTTGGTCACAAACAGCTGACCAGCGGCGGACAAACATAGCGTCCAGCGGTTGTAATTAGCGTGGCTCAAACACAGGAGAACGTTTCTGCTTCTCAAAGGTTTCTTGGAAATTAATCGAAACACCGCGGGGAAAGTACGCAGGTTTGTGTACAGTTTGAAAGTTCGTGGAGGGTAGGGGGGACTAGAAATTGTTGCTGCTAAGGTAATTTTTGATGGAAAAAATCCTGCAAATGGTCCCTATTACATATAAAATTATTTTTGAGAATATTCTCTGATGAAGTTGCTCTTACTTAAAGAGTTACTTCTCGTGATTTTTTAAAAAATAAATTAGTAAATTGGCGACAAAAAGCCTGATGTAATAATGGACCCTTTCTCTTCGATGAATTCGGCAACAGAAGTAAAACTTGCGACCTCGTTATTGACGAATAATCGTTAATAAAATTGTACACTCTAACATGAAGTTTTGCGTAGATTTTACCAGGTGATTAATAATTTGTAAACACATTCACTCAACCCTTCTGCTACCTCTTTAGTATTGCCTGATCGAGCACCTGCTGTACGGCCCTGCTGTGAAGAACACAGGATTAAAAGATAGTTTTATAATAAAGAAACAAGAGCAGTATTCATGACGAATATCAATTTAAAGATTAATGGCACTGAGTAAAAATAATTCATCCACAAACTTCTTTTTCCTCAATTATAAAACACCAAATGTGCGTTTGGAAATAAACGAAGTTTACAAATTTTCTGTGTAACTCATTCTAATTTTACAAGAATGCCTAAGCATAGCCTGAAAAGGGCCGTGAAAAAGTTTATATTTCACTAAACAAATAATCCACATCGAGTAACATTGGTTCAAAAGAAAAAAATTAATGAGCGCTTTATTTTGAAATCGAAAGACTCTATCTTGAACGAGTGTCATCAATACTCGCGGACTCAGAGGGAGCAGAGGGAGCTGATGAGTTTCACTCTTTCACTTACACTTTAATTAAAATTAACTCCCACCTATAGTATGTATTTGCATATTTGGAATTAATGAAAACACTTCTTTTCTGAAAAAAAAATTGAAAATAAGAATTGAAGAAAACACTCCTTTGGCTTCATTAAGTGTCAATTAGAGCTTAGCGATTTCATGTTAATGAACTACTAAAAACTAAGCACATTACGGAAATTTATTGGATTTGTCAGTACAAGTCAAAGTTCTCCTCTCCTCGCACTAAAATTTTAACGGAACAAAATATCGATTCTAGTAATTCACCAAAACGATACAAATTTTGAGTATATTTTTTAGTTCATATTTATCCCATCCCGCCATTTTATTTTCATAGCAATGTTACTCAGTGATCCGGTTAGCTGCGTTTACTGCTAACCGGACTCCCGCCAACGGCCGTCGGCTCTCACGCTCGACCGGATCAACAGAAAAGAGGATTACGTCTCTTGCCTGCCGACTCTGCGGCGGACCTGCCAAATGACGGACTCGGGCAGCTGGTAAAACCTGTCACCAAAAAAACAGACTAAAAACTTCATGTGACCTGCCAATTGACTGACAAAGGAGATTAATAATAATAAACAATAATAATCAAACTAACCTAACTCAAAATGACATACTAAAATCACTCTGTGACTCTGTGACCTGCATAATGACGGACTCAGGCAGCTGGTCAAATCTGTCAACTAAAACGACAGGCTAAAGCCTCCCAGTCACCTGTCAAATGACAGACCAAGGAGATTAATAATTAATGATAAATAATAGTAATCAAATTAACCGTTGTTAAAATCTGCCCGTCAAAACGACAAACTAAAACTTCCATCTGACCTTCCAAATGACGGAATTAGGCCGTTGTTAATGGAATGTCCGCCAAAACGACAGACTAAAAAATGACGGAATGTCCGCCAAAACGACAACCTAAAACTCAATGCAAAGTGGACGAATGATGGACTCAGGCCGCTGGTAAAATATGTCCGCAAAATCAACAGACGATACATTGCAAGAGTTAAGTTACAAGATACATTAGAACAGTTGATGGTGGTCGGAAAAACTGAAGAAGCGATAAAGCTGAGAATACGGACGAGGAGATAAAATTTGTTTTGATGAGCTGTGGTACAGGTGAATTAATTATATTATCATTGGTTGCTCCAGCAAGATATGTGACAAGTTCAGTGTGGACTGAATGCTGTGTTATTGTGGGCTGAACTTGGTGACCTTGTGGGCTGAACTGAATTGGTGAGCATTGATGACATTGAGGACTGTACATGGTGATAGTGTAGACTACAAAAGGTGATATTGTGGACGGAACATCATGATGATTCTGCGGATTAAACATGGTGACATTGCGGATTTCTGCAATGTTCACTGTTTTCATTGCATTATAGACGACTAAACTTGATGATATTGAGGACTGTACAAGGTGATAGCATGGACTAAACATGGTGACATTGTCACACATGATGATTCTGCGCACATCATCACATCGCGTACATCATGATGTGATGCGCACAAAATCACATCGCGCACATCATGATCGTCACATCGCGTACATCATCGTGATAATTCTGCGGACTAAACATGGTGACATTGCGGATTTCTGCAATGTTCACTGTTTTCATTGCATTGAATTGGACAAAACATTGCGTTAAATGATATTTAAATGTTTGTAGTAAAACACGTAGAGTTTTTCGCCGACATATGATGGCAGAACAAAGATGAACCAATTTATTGACTTGTTGTTGGGTCGTTTATTTATCTGATGTGAGAGGAGATGACGTGATTTTGAGATAGACCTCGATGCATAATATCCAAAATAAACAAGCTTGAAGGGAAATTTGCAGCTTGGTGTCAACTATTTTTTCTTCGAGTCCAATAATAGTCAAGTCCAATAATTTGTCTAAAATTATTGACAAACGAGCAGCCAAAAAGAAATTTTCGTAGAAACTTGTTACCAATTAGTATTACATAAAAAATTGGGGTCAATTTCTCATCATACTAAACTTATTTTTCTTCGATATTGATATGTAGTTCAAAAGAGACAAAATTATTCCCCGGATCAAGTAGATGTTTGGGAATCAGTTAGTTTATCGATGCTTTGGATCTCGGACGCAGAAAACAGTTTCATTCGAAACCCTTCCCCAGCTCGTACGTCTGGCAGGCACTCTCAGCTGGCGGTTGTTTTCCAATAATTGAGTGGCCCAATACTGCTGCGCCTGATTGGCAAATTGGCGAGGCTCTGTGGACTCGCTGCCAATTAAAACGTTTAAGTCCGGACAATTAAATGCAAAATTTATCGATGGGCTGCCGGGTTTTGTGCACCGTTGGGATTAAATGAGCTAAAATCTGATAAATCCCAAGACAATTTATTCATTGTTTACAGTTTATTATGACAATTTTTTCAACTTAGACTGTACACTCAACGATGATTGAAGTGTGTCTCTGCTTTTTTGGGAAAGGAATAAAGTAAACAAACCAAATAAGAAGAATAATTCTGAAATTTTTTATGGAAAATGAATAACAGATTCATTTACCGCATACATATTTACCGAACGTGTATGAGTTATTTTTAATTTTAATTTTAAGTAAAGGACATGCTAGTCAATGCTAGTCAATGATTACATAGAATGAAGTTGCAGTTACAAGTAAATGGAAAATTTGATATTATTAGCAAATATTTTCAATATATGCTAGATATTGCAGACGTGAAATGTACTCCACTGCACTCATCGTGCTCTAGGCAGAGTCAAATTTCACGTTGAAAGAGATTAACTGTCATGCTATGACTACTCACCAAACCGAACAGTATCGGAAAACAATGATGGTGAGCTCACAGACGCTAAAATATATTAAATACATTTCATTCGTGCATTATTTAAAATTAAAATAGTTATTCCTGAAATTTGAATGCGAAATTTTAAACTCTACGGTGCTCAAGCTTGAAGTTTTATTTACTGCCATCATATATTTTCGTCTATGCATTTGTATCTATTATTTCAATTAAAAGGATCGTAGCTCAATCCTCATAGGCGTAATTCCAAAAAATTTGACCTTATAACTATTTTTTAATACTTTGAACTTATTTGTCAACAAACAAAAATATTAAAATACCTATTGGGCAGAACTCTGAAGAATATGTGGTCAATGGAAACACCGAGTACTGATTAATTACGAAGTAAAGCTTCAGAGCAGCGGTGAAACACTAGAGCTGCGGTTGATAATGCAGCACGAGGGCAGTGCTATATTATATCATGGTAGAGCATTGCAATATAGCAGCATTGTGTTACAGATGCTTTGCAGCAGTATTGCCTTACAGCGGCAGTCGTTCTACAGTAGCAGTAGCAGCATTACATTAAATTTGCAGCAGCAGCAGCATTGCTACTCCAGCAGCAGCAGCATTGATACTCAGCAGCAGCATTAATACTCTGCGGCAGCAGCTCTGCTTTTCAGCATCAGCCGCAGCATAGATACTCAGCAGCAGCAGCAGCTCTGATTTTCAGCATCAGCCGCAGCATTGCTACTCAGCAGCAGCAGCAGCAGCAGTATTACTTTAAGGCACATACCACCAGTGCAGTTTTAAACAAAGAGTTCATTATTACAGCACTATAGCAGCATTACAGCAGCATCACAGCAGCACCACAGCAGCACCACAGCAGCACCACAGCAGCATCGTCTCGCCCCAGCACAGCTCTCTGAAGCTCATCGATTTTGCCGTCACTGAGAATCGCCATGGAAACGATGTGCGGCTGCAGCAGCTGTAGCGTTGCAGCTGCTGTATCAGCTGCAGTAGCTGTAGCAGTTGTATCAGCTGCAGTAGCTCAAGCAGCTGTAGCAGTTGTATCAGCTGCAGTAGCTGCACTTGCTGTAGCACTTGTATCAGCTGCAGTAGCTGTAGCAGTTGTATCAGCTGCAGTAGCTGTAGCAGCTGTAGCTGCTTTTATTTGTTACAGCTGCACTATAGCAGGTATATCAGTTGTAGATATCGTGTCGTAACAGAAGTCACTTGACAGAAAGCAATTGCTGCAGCTATAAGTGTTGTGATGCTGCTGTGATATATCACAGCATCACAGCATATATTCACTATATAAGTGCAGATGGCGCTGTGTTAATGGTTTGGTAGTGCAAGGATAATGAAAACAGCTGCAGCACTTGGTAGCAGCTGCATTTTTGTAATGCTGGTAACATCTGTTGCCTCAAATACACAATGTCGATACTTTTTGCCAGGCCAAACTCGGTCAGAATGATTCATGCAAGTCCAATGAGTGCATTGCCATTTGTACAAGGTCTAACTAATTTCTATGAGTGTACTGTTGATTGCTATTCGCTAAATTAGGAGTCAACTTTGGTGTTCATTTTTGATCATTTTTCTTTTGTTTTTGTTTCGTATGTGGAAGCTTTAGGCTGCGCTGAAGCGTGTTATTTTCTGAACTAACTGAATTTATCGCAGGCGCTCCCGACATGAATTGTAGCTGAACAGCCGCCAGTAATTATGAGTGTGTTGTTTTAGCCGCTGTAGCCGTGCTTATTGGATGTTGCAAAAGTTTTAGGAAAGCTATAAATTGATGTCGAGCATGAAATTTTCCCTTCCCCCTTAATTGCAATATTTATTGCTGTTAAAGTTCTGCGTAGCTCCTGTGTGTTAGAAGGTGCTGTAATATCGCTGTAGTATCTATAGACGAACAGCAGCACTTGCATTTGCGTCCATTTTTCCTAAAATTGTAACAATTTTTTTTTAGCAAATCGCCTATAAAATGTCCAGCGATCCGAGAAACAACAGGACGCTGAAAATAACATAACATATGTTTTTTTCACAGCCTCCGATCATGACAATAAATTTTTGATCATGACATTAAATTATGATTGGCATTATGATTAATTATTCATTGACCGATTATTATTAATTATTAAAAATGTCTTTTTTTGCTTGGCGAAAATGGAATACAGCCGACGTTTTATAGCTTTTTAGCGGTTCCATGAAGCCACTCATGCATGAAAAATGTTTCAATCGAGGCCTTGAGTCATTAAAAAGAATGACTTTTAACATACAAATGACTAGATTCCCCCATGCGATTTACAAAATATTGTTTAGGGAGATTTTACTTGCATGATTAAATTATTCAGACTTCATTACAAATTTAATAGGCGAAAATCTTTTTTCCAGGAGACGCGGCGGTGCGCAGGCGCCGTGGCTGCAACGTGTCGCAATGGAGGTGGGTTGTTCTTAAAATAACATATTGATTGAGGTGATTTTTATGATAACATATGAGCTGAGGTGGGTTGTTCTCAAGATAAATTACGAGCAGAGTCTGCTGAGGTGGGTTGTTCTCAAGATAACATACGAGCAAAGGTGGGTTGTTCTCAAAAACTTACGATCAGAGATTGTAGGGGTGAGTTGTTCATATTACTAAATGTTCAACTCAAATGAGTTATTATTACACTAACATATGAGCTTAATGCTCACTCCAAGAATCACAATAAATCATGTTATCAGGAAACTAAACGTGGTCTTGGACTTGGACGATTACTGGACTAGCTAGCTGTTAGATCCGCTCAGAGCAAAATCTAATCCTAAAGCGTCAATGCTTATAGTGCTAAATGTATATAGCAATTTTTATGCAGTGTGTGAGCTGCAAACTAGATTATCGTGTTCCGGTGTTCGAAAATATTTGAAATAAAAAACAGAACTTATCGGAAAGTCTCCGATTGCCATTTGTTTTGGTTTGCCTTGAAAAGAATGACGGTGGCATGGTAGAAAACGAGTACGATGGCATACTACAGTAAATACACAAGCGGGCGCCAGCAAAGCACTGCTATCAAGTATTTGCTAGCCTATGCGCATTAAATTGAACAACAATTAATGTTATTCACTCCAATAACATCTATTCAAAAGAGTAGATACCGTTGAATTGTGGTGTCTAAGACGACCACAGGCCATCTACGTATCATTCCATGAAGGGTCAGAAAACAACTAACAACCTACCGTCACTAAAGTTCGGGCCTTCAATAGGAATGATATATTTTATTAACAGGAAAGCTTCGCAGCCATCATGTGGTTATCGAACCCCACAAATAGTATTTCTGAACAGTATTATACGATTTTAGTGACAGGCGCCGAGGTATGCGCAGTTTCAGCTGAGTGGCGACTTATTTGGCTTTAGGCAGTTTTAGACCAGTAAGACCACATCAACCCAGGATTAACTTTAAACGAAATATCGCACAACCAAAGCCTTATACTTTTTTTGCCTTTGAATGCAATCAAATTATTCGTGAGGCGTTCTTATGCATGGGATAGTCAGTGGAAATGGACACAGTTTCATAGGATTCACAGTTTCACAGTTGAAGCTTGTGAAACTCAATAAACGTCTTTCTGGCAGGCTACAACACAGAGCACTTAGAATGTCAGTTACAGAACACCCTTTAATTTTAGATTAACGGGTTTTATTATCTTCCTGAATTCTGTCGATAATTTTAAAACAAATAAACGGGAACTGAAGAAATATCCGTGTTAAAACTCTATCTTCCGCACCACTTCTGAGCTGACTTAAAAGACACAGTTTAACTGTGTGAGCTCGATTGTTCGCTATTTTTCTGTCAGCTAAGATGCCGAACCGCCAGGAATTTGGTAAGAATAGATTATTAGTTCGTTTTTTTAGTTGATTTGTTATGTGAATAAATATTTGTGATAGAGATTTGTTATCCAGATTTGTTTTCTAAAGGATGTTTTTGTATCGATTCCTGAAACCGGTTAACACCTCAACACCCGTCATCTTTTACTGTTCTGTATGAACCTAAAATCCTGAAGGATCTCCATAGAAATTCTTAACAATCCGTTAAGAATCACATTCAGCACAGAACTCGCATTCCAGGCCCATTTTGAAATTCATAGGAAACTCGAAGTAGGTTTTTATCTACTGAGTAAAATTTATACCTGAGTAGGCTGCAATCATATACACAAATTTTGACAAATATTGAAGAGATAATACTGAAAAAGAGCTTTAAGAAAAATATTAAGAGATGAAAATTCTCATTTTTGATAAGAAATGACGCGGGAGCTCAAAGTTCTGTTCGGTTTCGATCACTATTTATTTCAATGACATCCTATAACCTATAGGCTATATGGTTATGAAAAAATTCATTCTGTTTATGTCTTATTTGGAAAAAAGCGTCACCGGTTTAATAGATGGTCTAAAATGCTCAGGGCGATTAGACGAGTAAAATTAAAATGTCATGAGTTATCACTTTTGGTACATTCTTGCATGATTTTGCAGTTGTGTGATCGACTTTAGAGTACGATAATCAGAACATCCTGTTGTACGCATCTTTTCTAATTGCTTACTACTTTTTCGGTTACTCGAAGTAATATTTTAAACTTATTTTCACTCAAACAAGAAACTTCAAGAATGATGTACATTTTATTGTAATATATGAAGAAATCACTCAATATTGATTTTATATGATGTACTACATCAAGAATGATGTACATTTTATTGTAAAGGACATGCAGCTACAGCTTCTTACAATGTCTAAAAAGTGCATTACAAGCTCTTGATTGCCCTCATTCAATTATTTTTACTTCAATTTAATTAATTTTACACTTTTCTTCTCTAATCATTCAGGCACCCCCAATAATCTGAAAGATTATAGATTAAAACTAGCATCTATTATCCATCCATTCATTTTACGTTTAACTTTATCAAGGCTTGGCAGTTCCTCATTCTTCCTTGCAACTTTAGTTTAGTTTATATTTATAGTCCTATAGGCTTGGCAATCTTTGTTATGAATGAGCGAGCATCTTGCTGCGTTTGGGCGGGAAGAGCTCTACTCTGAATTAGACGAGGTGTGTTGTTTTGCGGCGACCCTAGGGCGGCGCCCCGACACCGGCTAATAAGGAATGTAATTGCCGGGGCTGCGGAGACCTCGCAAATAAACGGCAACGCCACGTGCATCATCCGCACGCATGCTGACCTGACACGCGTCGTGTACACTGGTCTCAGCTCCAAAAACTGTCGCGCTCATAACACTCTACGCTCATAACGCAGTTCACTTATAACGCTGTTTACTCATAACGCAGTTCACTTATAACGCTGTTTACTAATTACTCATAACTCAGTTCACTTATAACGCTGTTTATTCAAAACGTAGTTCACTTATAACGCAATTTACTCATAACGCAGTTCACTTATAACGCTGTTTTCTCATATAACACAGTTTACGCATAACGTTGTTTACTCTAAACGCTGTTCACTCAAAACGCTGTTCACTCATAACGCTGGTCACTCACTCATAACACAGTTCACTCAAAACACATTTGGGTCCTTTTTTTTAAATAAGGCCTCCCACACTCACCATTCCAACAAAAAAAAAAAAGAATTGATTTTATTAATTAAAAACAGGGAATGGTTTCATTTGGGTCCTTGGGTATCAGCTTACTGCGTCAAGGCAACAATAAATTTCGTAGATTTTTTATTGAATGATTGACTTTAGTTTCAAGCTGATCTATATATTTATGTATATATGTTAACAAACACCCCTTAACATCAATAATTATTGTTTTATTGAACTGAAGTTTGCCTGCAGAGTTACGACTTACAATCTTGCCAGTTATGGATTGTGAATAAATAGTTTTTGGAATAAATATCGACGCCTATATTATTTTTCTGTGGAGTTACGTAGATTTTGGTTATGTTTATTGTTCATATTGAATGGTAGTTTATTCAGTGATTTAATATTAAATTGAGTTATCATGCTCATAAATTGTAATAACATGTTTGTCGCAATCGCACGTGAAATGCCAAATAATTTTTTTTAAATATCCTAATAATTGGACTATTACAAAGATGCGGGTCTGAGAACAGAGACTTTATTTTTTTTTTACTTGAAATAGTCGTTTTGGATAGATTACTTATAAATAGATTAATTTCGTACCTTATATTGTCATCGGAAGAAGATCCTCCTAAAGCCAAGAATGCCAATTTATCGTTTATCGTGTTTTAAAGACTGGTATCCGTGACCAGAGTTCGTAAGGTTTTAGCACGAAGATCTTGATCGTGAACGTAACTAATCTGAGACTCAAGTAAAACATAGAAGTGTTGCCACCCACAGATAAAGTCTGTAAAAGGTAGCAGAGATCAGAGGTTGTGGCCCGAGTGCCCTCGTATACGAGGCACTCCTCCTACATGGCATTACTCGGTAATGAGGCAGCTTAGCCGCCTTCATTCATCTTGCCATTCAGCCTTTATCTTGTGGCTATACTATTATAAATATTGAGAGTTTGTAACTTTGTCAGCCAATCAATGTTGACTTTTCAAGCTGAACCTAATAATCACGGACTAGAAATCGGCTTCTACGTTTACTTAGGCTGCCACGTGTACTTAAAGCGATTTTATATATTACAGCCTAATAGAAACAGAGCATTTGCAATTACGGGTCGCGTTCGGTTGGCCGATAGTGAACCGATCATATTTACTTGCACAATAGCAGGTGTGCTGTAAAACCAAGATTTTTTCAGCATCGTTTTTTAGTTTGTAAACTCTGCATTTTCGGCAATGAATGGCGTTGCGTGCATATGTGATCGAGAGTACCTGGGCGCTGAAGGCGTACGAGTACAGCGACTGCGATAGACCTTTACCACTCATCGTAGGTTTATGGGTGGCCGGCGAATAAAAGATTTTCATGAGTTTCAGAGAGTTTTTGAGCAGAGTAATATATAAGCTAGAACATTAATGATCCTTCTTGCAACCCATTACCCAAAAATGAGCATTCATGTAAAATTTTGTATCAAGAACAAATCAACATGTACGTATAAACAAGGATAATAGCAGACTTCCAATACTCTGATTAAGTGCAGGAAATTTTCGGAAACCTGCAATACAGATGTTGAAATTATTCTGAACAAAATCTTTAACGATGTGATAATTGTGGTAAAAGCGAAAGAAATGTGACTGATATGTGTAGCTAACAGACTGTAAAGTGGTTTGGTTGCAGATGGGAATTTAAGGTACCATAGAGATGTGAAGGTACCATGGAGATGGGAAGGTACCATGGAGATGGGAAGGTAGTAAGTACCATGGAGATGGGAAGGTATCATGGAGATAATCTTAGACTCCGCGAAGGAATGGCCAATTGCAGAAGTTTGGCCCAAAAAAATCACTGCGATCAGAAGTACCATTGAGAAATTACAGTTTCGTTCTTGTTGTAAAAGTTCTAATTTTATTTGTATGGTTGTCTGACCTAATTAATAGCAGACAAACTGATTTTTTTCCTGATATTGAATTATTTGCGAAGTTCATGACAGATGAAGTCGAAAGTCGACAGTCAGAAGTCTCACATAAACTGAAAGACAGTTAAAAATGAGTTCTGCAAACCTGTTGGCTCAACCCTGGTCCCGAACTCAAGGTAATTCATTGCGAGTTTGATTGATTGATTGATTTTTTGATTTTTATTCTCAAAGGAGCTCTAGTTACAAGTCAAAAGAGAAAAAGAAAAACATTTATAAAATAATAGAGACATCCAAGTGAATGCCCATAAGCAGATAAGCTTCGCAGGCAGTCATAAAATAAGAATGAATTATGTTACTAACTTTAATACATTTCTTTTTAATAAAAACACGAACGAGATAGGTTAGGATGTGGCCGCGTCTGACGACACAATAAGGGAGAGTATTGGGTCCGCACTCAGTCTCGATTGAGCTATCATGGCAATCTCGGCAGATCACTTACCCGATGGAACTTTTCACTTTAGCTTGAAGAGCTCTTTTAACCTCACGTTTATGGTCTCAGTTCCACTTGGCTTTTGAGTGGCTAGTTTGTTAGACAGCGAATGCTCAAGCAAGCCATTACCGCGATGTTATCCGACGTTTCGATATGCCGAACCCTGAAACTCGCTAAGATGGTCGGGCAGATGTAGGGCTCGTTGCATCAAAGGTCTCGCGTAATTGAGAATTGGGCGGGCATTGCGATACCGGGACGCGATTGTGAACCGAATCTTGCTGGGGATTTTGTTGATAGTCGATGCAACTGATACGAAAATGCGGGACCTCGTGAGGGCAGATGCAGGGTTCTCACAAATTGAGAGGTTTCTTGGAGTTGCCGCGAGGCTATCAATGAAAGCATATTTAATTTGAGAAGATCGTTCAAGTTGACTTCCTTTGAATTGATTTAGTTTGACAAAAGAATATGACGGAATTATTTTTGCCTTGGTCTAACCAAAACTACTCAGCAACTAATGTCAAATAAAGGAGCTAAAAAACTCACATTCTCAATGGAATCTCCTAAGATGTACAGTACCGTTCATCTGATCCTGGGAAACTGTCTTGTGCAGTGCGGAAGTCCTAATAACATTATGCAGTAGAGAACTGCAATCACTTCGTGGCTGTACAGTGCAGTGCTGCAATCATCGTAGCGCAAACTTTGGTTTGTAAGCTTCTCTGCATTGCCATTAATTGCACTAAATTGCACAGTCCAATTAGGCTACGGCTTTCAACCCACCAGATGCCTTGCGCCTGCAGTCCTAGCAACTCTGGAAGGTTGCGCATAAGTTGAGTCTGGCTATTGTGAATCAGCTGTGACAGGAGCACTCATCACATTCCATTGTGCTGCAGCATTGTGATGTGTGCTGCTGCAGCAGCACTCATCACAATGCTGCAGCAGCACTCATCACAATGCTGCAGCAGCACACATCACAATGCAGCAGCAGCACAATTTACAATGCTGCAGAAGCACTCATCACAATGCTGCAGCAGCACTCATCACAATGCTGCAGCAGCACACATCACAATGCTGCCGCAGCACTCATCACAATGCCGCAGCAACACACATCACAATGCGGCAGCAGCACACATCACAATGCTGCAGCAGCACTCATCACAATGCTGCAGCAGCACACATCACAATGCTGCAGCAGCACTCATCACAATGCTGCAGCACACATCACAATGCTGCAGCAGCACACATCACAATGCTGCAGCACACATCACAATGCTGCAGCAGCACACATCACAATGCTGCAGCACACATCACAATGCTGCAACAGCACTCATCACAATGCTGCACAAGACTCCCAGCGAACAATGCGTCAATTACAAGCCGGACGTCAAGAGCCTCCTGGGCTTTGTCATTGTAATGCCAAGTTTCCTCTGGGTTGGGCTTAAAATTGAATCTCTTTCTCCCCTACGATAAAATAATGCACGGGGAATGTAGGCCTATATAATTGTGACGGTTAGCCGCCGATGACGCGACTTTGATTTTGTATGATATACTACTATGCTGTTGTAGTGTTTGATAACTTTGGGAAATATCAAACAAGCAGCGGGATGAATTGCAAGTCTTCGCCGGTTAACGAATATGACGTTTTTAACTGAGCTTCAGTAGAAGCATAGAATGCTTCAGGGTATGAAAAAATATGTGTTATTAAATTGGGAGCATGTCATCGGTTAAATGATAAAAGGACGTTGAAAAATTTAATAACACCTGAATTGTTTAACCTCGCTATCCCAAATCACGTAATTCTTTGTGTCTTTCATGTCGTCATTAGTGATATTTTTGTACGTATAATAAAACTGACCCTCTCAATAAACTGACATTTAACATGGAATAAGAAAATCCCATATGAATCTATTTTCAAAATATATAAAAATTATTTCAATTCTTCAAAATGAATCAAATTCATTCATACTAAATCAAAACTTAGATTTCGATTTTTGGTCCAAAACTATCTTCCCAGTTTTTAAATGCCTGACTATCCTCCTTTTTCGAGTTAATTTTCACCTGAAGGTGAAAATTAATCCTGGACAGGCGCCCGATCATCCCTTATTTATTTGCGGCGCCAAGCTTTAAAATCACACACAAACACACAAGCTCTGACAAATAGCGTTTAGGTTTGCCAGAGTTTGAGTGTTTGTTTGAAGACTATCACTGAAAATATAACAGAAGACCGGGCGCGTATGCAATATAATAATCTTGTCGGGAAGCTCTCCGAGTGTTAAAGTTTAGCATGGGATTATGGATGATGGAAAACTGGGGAAGCAAGTTGGGAGTTAGATTATTAAAAACTGGAGGAGGTTTTTTTTACTTTGGTGTGAGTAAATACTATTTAACAACGAACATTGGAGTTTTCTGAAAATCTATATTTATGAGTAAAATTTGACTTTTGGTGTTTAATAGCTGTCTGAGTGGGAGTTTATTGAATTGTAAAATGGAGTTTCCGAATTATTGCTGGATTTGGAAAGACCCGAACCTATTAATGGGAATTGTACTGAAGAGATATTCGACGATTTGAAAAAAGAATATAATATGTGGAATGAATCTTAATCTTAGCCTATTTGCTAGAGTCGACGCCGACCAAAAGCCTTTAGCGCACACGCCACATGAGAGGCGGTTGATGAGAGCTCTGACGCAACAACAACATTGAGTTTTTTCGTGTCGAGCAGCGTCTTGGCGAT
This sequence comes from Hyalella azteca, assembly GCF_000764305.2. Classification (NCBI taxonomy): domain Eukaryota; kingdom Metazoa; phylum Arthropoda; class Malacostraca; order Amphipoda; family Hyalellidae; genus Hyalella; species Hyalella azteca. The sequence continues at coordinate 78,967 of NW_025936894.1, read as the reverse complement.
GCATTTCATCTCAAGTTGGGGGTGGCACCCCATCTTCTGGGTGTGGAATTTCTAGCAACCTGGGAACTATTTTCTGATGCAAGGAGATTGAAATTTACAGGGCGAGTCCATCGTCACGGGAAAAGACGCCATTCTGGGAGGATCTAAGATTTACAACTTGGAGCTTCACGCTAATTTCAGCATGGTAGATCCCATTTTTAATTGCAACTGCAAGAAATTGAGAATATTTCGGATGAAAAATTAGGATTTTGTGAATACTTTGTATCGTATGATAATTATGCGGCGAGTTATCAACTCTCGAACCCAAGGCAAAGAATTAAAAGTTGATTACGAATTCCGGTTGGCTTAGAAACGCAGGTTAAATAATAAAACAATAGGCAAACAGGCACAAGATTTTTCAGGACGCTGGAATTGTGCCCTCACTGGGAGGAAAAAAAATGGTATAAAAAATATTTGAATTTTAAATTACGATTCTATAGGTTATTTTCAGATTACGACGCACCGGAACCCCTTTGACACCGAGCTGCCATAGACAGACGAAGGTGCCATCACAAAGCAGAGTCTAGAGAGGGTCTTGAAGGAAGCTCTTCGAGCGCGTCGCCCGTCGACGAAGGATCGGGCGGGATAGCGCAAAGAGAGCAAAGGTCTTGGGCGGTTCACTCCTTCATACGACGGACAAAAAAACGGGTGGAGCCTTCGTTCTGATGCATATTTATCCTTAACAAACATGCGCGTGTAAATGTGCTCTAGGCCCCTCCATCATATCAGCCGCGATCAGGTCACGACAAGCCTGACAATCGCAGTCCGTGTGCTGATCTTCTTACATTTTTTGGCCTCATTACGGAGCAAAAGCAAGTACTTGAAATTTGGGAAGTTTTCCTTAGATTGATGGTCCACTTGGCCAGGGTGGAGCTGATAAGCTCTGCCTTATTAACTGAGGTATTGGAGAGAGAAACTTTAAATCGATTTCTATTTGGGAAGATGGTGAAGGTAGAAGTCGATCCCATGTGACCTCTGCGTAACTCTTTGTATTGAAGAAAAAATCTGTAAAAACTCGAGGATATGAAGTAAACTGTGATTCAATAAAGAATAGGCGGAGGCAGCTGCGATAATATTATGGTTGAAAGGAAAATGATGAAAACTTTTTACCCGAGTCTACTATAGGCGTGTTTCGTGCGCAGTTAAAAACCGCGATTTTCCATTGTCGTTTTATTTCTCGACGAGTATTTTCATCGCTTGTTTATTCAAATCACAAACTCAGAATTTCAAAGTAAAGAAAATACAAAGTATTTCAATGAAATTATTTTATTTGATATTATCTTTGCTAATAAATAATTTCGTTCGGTATGCCGATATGCTGGGGCGAGATTCGCCAAACTTTATTCTATAATAAATCGTTTTGCTTATAGCTGCTAGAAAAAAGATCTTGTATTTGAAATGATGTAGAGCTATCTTGAATGCACAGCTCGCTTGTCTGTATTATATTCATGCATCTATCATTCATTGCTGTCATCGCACGCGTATAAATAGCAGGTGCAGCTCGAGCTCCTGAATCAAAACGTCCGTCCAAATACGCAAATGATTATAAAGCACAAGTCGTACGTCAAACCCGCCAACAGAACTGACGCTAATCGCAAGCGAATTTAGCTTCCTTATCAGGAGCCTAAATTATTTCACAAATTATGGCAAAGCGCTTGTCGCGACAGAGTAAATGGCCGAGCGGTCCAATTAAGATCCTAACTTGATTTTTGGATGATTTAATTTCAGCATAAATTCAACTATCAACGCAGCGTTACAAGGAAAAGGCAAGCAAAAACTTTAAGAATTTTGCAACGCTGCTTGCGGCCGTCTTGGAACTATTTCCTTCATAGAAAACTTTGAAAATTTACAAATGAACGCATGGCAAAAATTTGAAGGTAAAATTTCGTATAATTTTCATTCGGAATACGGAGTTGGGTCAGCGCGAAGAGACATGAAGAACATCTTAAAAAAAGCTTCGTGCGAGCTAGTCAAGATAATTTATTTTATTTATAATAGGATCTCCGGGAATAATTTGTTCATAGAACATTTCAAGTCACTAAATAAATGTCCAGTAAGTGAAGCATTGAAACACGAGCGCATTCAAACTCAATGATCGAATATTTCCGAGATTAAAGTGAAAGAAAAATGTAAAGCTATCTGATAGAAATTAGCATGCGTTACAGGGTTATATATTTTAAAATTGGCAGTTTTTTGTTTAAAAAAAGAATCAGAAAATATAGTCAATTTGGAATTTCAATCCAAAGTCTTTCATATGTAACATTCATTTGTGACTACCATTGCAATCATGAACATGAACAAATAAAGCATGTTAAAATGAAGTCATAAGGCGAAAACTCTGCACAATCAATTTTGATAAGAACCAGAATAGATCAAAATTGAAACTTACAGCAATTTAGAATTCATGTGTCAAACTTATTTTTTAACTGTTCAATGTTCATAATTTATTCAGGAAAATTCATGTATTTTCCTAATTCATTTCAGTTGAAATATTATTCTTATGAAATAGTATATACATCTCTTGCTGGATGCTCATGGCAGTTCCACTGAATTTAGGAACTATGAGCTTCTGCAAGGAGGAATTCACTGGCGAACATAACCATATTAAAATTTTTATGACGCTCTTATATTTCGTTTTATATAATCGGTTCAAGCGTTGCGATTCAGCCGCTCGAAAATTTTAGAAGCCGTTTAGAAAAATGTCACTTGAACTTCGGGGGATATTTCAAAAGGTCCTCTGACAGCGACAAAAAGCATAGCTTTTATGTTTTAAGCAAACACTGACTGAAAGACGCTATCTCATCAGTTATGATAACCATGCAAGGATCATTTAAAAAAAGCTGTATATTTATTCATTATAATCTGGGTTCATGAAAAAACAAACAAACAAACGACTTTTTCCTTTTTAATTATAACCGCAGTCGTGAATGACAAACGCTTTCCTCCATCAAGAAAAGCCATCAAGAAATTCAATAAAGTTTATATCCACTAATGAATTAAACACGCGGCATTTCCATAATATATGGTGTCTAAATCTACCCGAGGTTAAAAAGTATGAACTTTATAACATAATACTATAATATAAAGACATATTAATATATTGCTACATACTTCACTAAGCACTGCGGAACAATTTTCTGTACAGTTAATGTATCCTTATCGCTAAAAATGAGTCAATATTTATGAAAAAACATTGTTCAAATACCTTAATTCGTGCTTGTCTCTAATTTCGGAATTGTACAGTACATCTGAGCTTTAACAAAGAATTCTTTTTATTGCTTATATAGACAATGAACCATTTTCTTTATGTCTATATTTGTTTACCGTTTTATTTAAGACGTATATGCGCATTTAGGATTTATAAACTCCACAGGTGCAGAGTTTTTTTTTTTGTGGCATCACTTTACTGGATCGCAAGGATCGGCCTACTGGAGGCACTACAAATGTCTGACACGTGAGAGTGCATCATGCTGAAAAATTTGATTGCTATTTAATGATAGAAAAGATCGTAATGAAGTAAGCAAATGTGTCAAGTTGACCACTAAATAAGCACAAAAGGAAACTTGTTAAAGCAAAAATTGTGAATAAATTTTGTTGGTGTCTGTTTCGTAAATTTAACACACAACTGAAGTTTTCTACAAATTTATGAATAACACAGCTATTTTACGAATGTCTTCATATGCAGGACTAAACAGCGGATTTGTTTAGAAAATTGTGTCTTGTTCAAAGAATATGATGAATGCGTCCTAACAGCTGTTTACATTATTTGCATTGTTCAAGAGAATACTTTTTGTAAGGAATCTTGAAAATTTGAGCTAAAACTTAAAAAAATATATTTTTGGGGTTTTGCTGATAGAATTACGCCTTGAGCCAATTCAGTTTAATAAGATGAATAGAAAAATATCAGTACAAATTAATAGCTGGTATTTCGACTCTAATTCTACTGACCAAAAATAACACTAACATTGAAAGTAGTGACAAATAATCAAACTAGTTTGTTAGTAGCTGCAACCTTTCTTAAAAATTCGAAGCTTCTTCTTAACGTGAAAAGATTTAAATAACACTATAAATCGTTATTCCTTCGTCAAACTTAATTGAAAATTTTAGTCAAGGCGTCTCACGGAAATGACTGTGGCGAAATATAAATTATATAATTTCATTGTCATGAAGCGACGTCGTAAATCAAGAAGTTCGCCACAACCTCGCGTGCGTCTTTACCCCATGTACGTATCATCAGCGGCTTAAAAGTGGCAAAAGCCTGGCCGATGCAAATACTACCATGATTTTCAACAAGGAAAAAAAGGATACAATGGAGGCATGCAGCATTTTTCGGGACTTTTGAAAAGCTTCACACCCTGGGACGAGGGCGGGGACCCACCCAAGTCTTTGTGCCGGCAACTGTAAGACTTTGACCCGTCGATCTCTGGCGAGATCTCCAGACTAGCGCTTGAGAAATGACCTCAAGCGAGTGACACCCGTTAGCAATGAGCGCTCAATTGTTCCTATATAATCTTGAGAAATGACCAGCGCTGGGAGTGACACTCGTTAACAATGATCACTCAATTGCTCGTATCACTTTGCCGATCATCTCAGGAAATAATCGATTTTATATGCCTTGAATAAACTATCTGACAAAATGAATACGTCAGGCTGAATACAAAACAACCTTACAGAATAATTTTGCAGAATTTGACATGCCACTAGAGCTTTTAGCGTGAATTGGATGAGAATTATTTTAGTACTGTTCAACGTCGGTGCAGAGAAAGGGACAAAAGAGATTTATACCAAATAGGAAGAGCGATCAACGAATTTGTAAAATTATGAACGTAGGTGATACAGATGGTCTTTAACATCCTGGGGCCATACTTTCAAAACTCGCTAAGTGAACGTAAGTATTTACGCTCTATTTTCTTGTCTATGATTGGTGGATTTTGCTTGAAAGGCCGCCAATGATTGGCTGATGAACTTACGATCTCTTAACTTTTATTGAAAGTATAGCCCCTGAAACTGATGTCAAATCCCTAGATTTGCTCAGTCAGAGCCCTCCTAAAATATTGTCTCGCAAAGCAAATGAATGACGTCATGCATTATTATAATAACATTCAGAAAGAAAATGCTCGTCTTTAAAAAAAAGGTGGAGAAAGCTAATCCAACACTGTCTCTAAAAATTTGAACCCGCCAATATGAATCTTCTATTGAATATTCATTGCATAAGCATATTATGTGTAACTTACAAACTTATTATGTGAACCTTAATTTTCTGTGGAGTTAAATTTCGATAGGAAGTTGATTAAGAAGACTGAATAAACTTGAAAAGTTACTGTGTTATTTACGAGAAAAAGTGTATCAGTAAATTACATGTTTGCTCAAACAAGAAGACGCTCATATACAGGAATGAGATACGTACGTGTTGGGCGAGCCAACGCGTGTGGGAGAGCGAGATGCGCGATCTCGGTATCGTCTTCTCGAGATCCCGGATTCGCTGGGACGAGGATGTGGGTTTTAAGGGTGCGATGCTGGTATGAGGATGTGGGCTTTATGGGTGCGATGGTGTGGTTTATAAGAGAACTTGATGTGCTCTTCATTGAAGACCTGACGCCGGCAGCCTCGCCCTGCAACTACGAGACTCCTCCCTCTAGTGACAAGAATCACGGGCGGCGCATGGGACGTGAATGGATGGCCGACGATGTGACCGCCTTAATTTTGCTCACGTCCGCTTCCCTGAAACGCTCTGTCTTGCGCATCCTTCTTTTCTCCGGGGGCGTCGCTGAAGTATATTTTCTAACAGGATTGTTTTCATCCCTTGGTTCCTAGTCACTTTGATGACCTGAGCTCTCGCTAAGATCCTACATCGGTCCAACGCTGAACCTCCTTTGTGCTCAGGTCAGTCTATCATTGTCGGTGATTTCTCGTAGCTAACTTATATTTCTCTAATTAGAAACGATTTAGTGAGAGCTATTGGACAGGCGCGTCTGTAATTGCGGGCATCCATCTCGATATCGCGGACTGTTTTGTCGTGGAGGCGTTCTCTTAATATCGTATATTTATGCCAACGTTCACTGCAGATGACATTTGGAGAGCTGGGAAATTTGTCATAGGCATTATTGCGTCGCTCATTAGTGAACTCATGTGGATTGCCGGCCGGGGATTTGTCGTGGTAGCAAATAGGCCCGCTAGGATTTGTCTCGGTCGACTCGCAGCATCGCTAATGCGATGCTAACTTTTGCTCTGGATCGCCTCTCTAATTAGATGAAGCAAAGAGTGGAATAAGAACTCATGTGACTTTCTGGTCAATGGGAATCTTTCTATCATCTTACATTGATAAACGTTAGAAAGTCGATGTCAAATGTTATCTCATTTGAAGCAATTATTTTTAGTGCTTTTTTCTACCAATTATTATTGAAATTTCACTCATTTTTTTTATGTCATGTACGTGATATTTTACAATAATTTATTGACAAAGCTTTCTAATGTATATTCTCGCTCGGTTTGTGGTTCTTCATACGAAAAATAGCGCCTTGATCAGGAAGAATCAGGAATTTTAAAAGTGTTCTAGCGTGCCCACCGAAAGCAATATTACATTGGCAGTATATGTGCTACATGTTGCTTTGGCATTTATAATATGCCACTGAACGAGATTGATGTCATGACAGTCTTTGATAATTAATAAATTGGCATATCTGTGATGCAATTGCAGATTTGATTTATGCGTCAGTACTAAGTTTGTGCTAATATTGTAAATTTGCTTTGCTGATTCATTTTAAATTGACTACTCAACTAGAGTAGTCAAGTAAAAATTAGCTGCTGTAAAAGTGATATTGAATATATTATCACGGCGTAATCAGTTAATTCGGATAGTAGTTATTTGAAGACACTATAGATACTATTGATGGTACAGTGTTGGGATATTTCATCTCATATTAAATGCGTTTCAAAGGCTTATTATTATCCAAGGTAGCCTCCATACACAGGCCGTACATTTGTGTTTAGAATGCAGCTTTCATTTAGATATGCTTGTTATTGATGTCGCTATTGCTGAAGTTATTAAGACATATCTGAACATGTTCTGGACATGTCTGGAACATGACATAGTCATGTTTGACTATGCCTGAACGTATCTAAATATAACTGACGAAAATGTTTGAACATGTCTTACACATTTCTGAATATATCTAAATATGTCAAGACATTTCTGAATATGTCCGAAAATATCTGAGCATGTCTGCATCTGAACATGTGTGAACGTGTCTGATCATCTATGAGCATGTTTGAAGATGTCTGCATATGTAGGAACATGTCTGAATATATTTGAGCATGTCTTGCACATGTCAGAACTTCTCTAAACAAGTCTTCACATGTCTGAACATATATCTACACGTGTCTGAACATGTCTTAACACTTCTGCACATGTCCTATCATGTCTGAATATTTCCTAACATGTTTGCACACGTCTTAACATGTCTTAACATGTCTGCACATGTCCTAAGATATCTGAACATGTCTTAACATGTCTGCACTTGTCCTAACATGTCCTAACATGTCCTATCATGTCTTAACATGTCCTAACATGCCCTAACATGTCCTAACATGTCCTAACATGTCCTTACATGTCTTAACATGTTTACACATGTCCTAACATGTCTGCACATGTCCTAACATGTCCTAACATGTCCTAACATGTCTTCTCGTCCCGCAGGCCAGCGGAGGATGAGGTGCAGGAGGCACAGCTCTCCTGCACCGATGCGCTCGCCGAGAAGTTCCAGGTTAGATCAGTTTATGCTCCATAATTTCTTCGACCATAAACTTTAAAGTAATGAAAATTGCACGTATATTTACTATATATTTAATGAAAACGTTTCGGAATCAGCTCCATCGCCACATAAATCTGAATAATTGTTGCTCCTTAATTTCTATTGAAATTGCAGTTCAAATATTTGAGTGAGGTCTATTATTGTATATTTGATCGTCTCTTTCATCGATCTCCAGTTTTCGAATTATATGGAAATGGCCCGAATAAAAATCTACTCCTAAGATGTGACCATTTCATATATCATGAATAATTAAGTTTTCGCAGGTAAGTTGAGTCGAATCTGTAAATATTTATCAATTAAAAGTCCTTCCGGTTAGGGAGAAATGGAGAGGGCCTTCAATTATAAAGTGCATTGGTTTGGGCTGCTGTATTTGCCTAATAGGGATATCAAAGTGAGAGAGATCATCACCATTTCAATTTTTTGAAGATTTTTACGTATATATTGTTTCATCGTTCACATCACTTAAATTGAACTACGAATAAAATCCGTGGATTAATCTAACACCTAATTTGATAAATTATTTAAATAAATTGTATATAAATTAACGGAACCAAGGTGGCCCGCTGCACGAGGGTGGCTGGTATGACATCGTCGTTTCCTGACCTCAAATCTTCCCCTCCCCCAACCCTGATCTCACATCATCACCATATTTTGTCTCCCATTCATCACTGTTGCAAAGTTTAGGCACTACCGAAATTTTCCTTTGAAATTACTGATATTGATAGTTAGCTCACAACATTCATTTCACATTTAGCCAATTATAGGGGATATGAAAAATTTAAATTACAGTACTAATTTAATGGAATAATTTAAGATTGGTTCACAGGGAACAATGTATGGGTTTAATCTCAATTAATGGCCTTTGTTCAGATATACTGTAGTTGCGTAAAATTGATATTCCTCACTCAGAGGACTATATTATTATTGCATATATCTTAAATGATGAATTAAATAAACCAAAAATGCTCTTGAATTCTCTGTCACTCTGTTGTAATAATAAATTTTTCAAGCGACGTCAGAAAAATGAATTTTGATTACCAACCATGATCGATTTTCAGAACTTTATTGGTACGTCAAAATGCACGAGAAAAATTTCTCATCTGGTCGTATCGGAAGTTCACAAGGCCGTCCATTAAAGCATATGGCTATGAAACAACGTTGGTTACACGTTAATTTATTTGAAAAAAAACGGGTAAACAACGTAATTTTAACGTCAGATATGCCTGGTGGGAAGGAATGCATTTGAGCGTCAGGCCGATGTCACCTGACATGACCACTTATCTGGAGGCATTTATTAGGTCAAAGGTCATCAGCCGACCCAACATCTACAGCGACTTGAGTTTCGTTGGGAAACACATAACTTGAGGGCTGATAACGAGTCGTTATTGAATGGACGAAGTATTGTTCATTCAATTCTATTAAATTCTATTATTAAATTATTGAATTATTCTAGTATTACATTACTCTATTATCCTATCATTCAAGTATTCTATTACATTATTATATTACGGGCTGAAAAACATTTCGATGAACTTGATTCCTAACCTAAAGTAAATCAATATTCTTGTCTACTCATGATTTGATTGATGATGAAGAGGATGCGGATATCTCCAATGATACAATGATGCTGTTATCTACAGTGATAAAAAGTGAAATTAAAAATTTTTCAATAATTAATGTGGCAATGTTCAGTGTTTTACGAAATAGTTTTACAATATTTTTACTAATAGTTTTACGCTGAAATAGTTTTACGTTGTGTAAGGTAGCACAAATACGAAGGGACTATAATGTGATTCTGAAAAGCAAAGGAAAGTAAGCGTCTAACATTTAATTGCTGAAGGAAGAAAGATGACAATAAGCTGTATATAAGGTAACTACTAAATCGATGGTCAGCGCAAGACACTGCTGTCAGCCTCCTGCACGCAACGTTGAAAATATTCTCAAGATTAAAATGAGCTATTTTGAGGCAGATTTTTTTTCGAAAGAGCAACGCGACGGTGGATTTCCGACAGCAGATAAAAATCAAAGACATTGCATGTTTAGTCATTAAAGTGCTACTCATATTTATCACCCATAATTTTCACTCCTGACATCATAGGAAATGCAATTTCTTTCGAGGCAATAGCCGCGAATAAAATGATAGGCAATGCATTTTTGGCCAAGTCTTCATAACCTCTGTTCATGGACTGTATGTTTTTGCCGAGATTCTTGCAAATTCTAGACGACATTGAAAGAAGTATAAAATTCATTTAAATGCAACGTAAGCGAAGCAAGGTGTCGCGAAGTCGTCGCGCCAGGCATTACTACTCAACTAAAGAAGCAAAAGTATGCAAATGACGACCGTAACTCTGACTGATAGATTAGACGACAATAATAGCAGACCCTGAACTAATTGTCGAGAGCTGCATTCACTGCCATGCCTTGGCCACTCTCAGGTTCCCGGAATATATTCTGTGCAGGCATCATTTGATGCAGGATTTTCGGGAAATTTAGGAGCATTGATCTCTTAAGCGTATATTTGTGCGCGGTTTAGGCGTAGTCTGCGCAAATGAGCCGCAGGTCATTCAAGTTAATGGACCTTCGCTTTGAAAATGTTGCGGCTGCTGCAAAGGCCGTCGTAGAATTATATCTCACTATAAAAACCACGATTAACTTTGAAGATATATAAAAGACTCTCATTACAAAACTGTTTATATTCATGGTAAATACTGCCAAATTTACTGTAGGCTCAACCGTACCGTTCGTTCTCTTTTTAGTTTTGTTGTTGGTCTTTTACATGTACCCTACACTCATAAAAATGAGTGTGCCTTTCTAGCCCAGTTTGCCCGGCAAAAGAGAGTATCAGTACTAGGTCTTCTCTTCTCATGATGCATGCAAGAAAGTGTGTCAATATATGGGAAATATGACTCACTCAGTTTTTTAGCGGTGCGTTATTCATAATTTGTGCCGACACCTCACGCCTTTGCTGTATGCTGTCACCACATCTGATATTCTTCAATACCATATCACATCTTAAAACAACCTAAATACGTCTCAAGATACGTAACTTTAAGTATGCCCTATTAAATCCACGTGGCACGTTCGCTCAAGATTATAATGATGCGATCCGCCCGCGTTTGTGCCGCGCGCTCCCAATAGTTGTTTGACTTTTAGGGCGAGTTGATTTCATTGAGTTACGCCCAAAATGTACGTTGTAACGCGCCCAGTAATTGCACATTCTCAAGCAGCTGATCACTGGCATTGCCATTGTAATTATTATTGATGTCATTCCGCGGCAATAAAAGTCGTGATCAAAAACCTTCGTGCTTACGTCCAGGAATATGAGCCGCGAATTTATTTAAAGATGGAATATTTTATGTGCTACGGCATAGTTAATTGTTCCGTGGAGTAAAGAGTCTTGTGTAAAGTGCTTCAGTCAGTTTCGGCGTACTTCAAATTTGTGATGGAAAGTAGGATTGTTAGTAATTATAATTTAAAAAGTAAATTTTAATATTTACTTGGAAAATATCGAGTGCATTAACTGCTAACCACTATGCAATTGATCCGTATAATGCGGAATGAATATACAGCAGATGAATATTAATCCTTTACGTTTAATATTCCCGTTTTCAGGTGAATTTAAAAAGTACTCTATATTTGAGTATCATCTCGAACTGGATGCATGATGACGGTTTACGGCTAGGAAAGTTGTTCGGCGGCCTAATATATGCTCACCCCCGAATATTGCTCAAATCATTCATTATATTTTTCGCAGCAGTGTCTTGAAAATTCAACTTATTATGCAACACTTCTCTTTAACTTCACTTCTTGTTGTTTGTTTGTTTGTCTACTACAAATCTTATAATCAATAATTTAACTAATTAAAAAAAATTATATATTGAAAAAGATCAAAAAAATATTTTTTTTATACATATTTAAAAATACAGTAAGAAATTTGTTGTACATGAATAGCATCGGAGACATTGGCCTCTATAGAAGTCTTGTCTTCAAAAAGTAACTTACAAAAGCATACTAATTACAGCACTTCTCTTTATTTTCTCCTCAAATTACTGATTGACTGTAACATCGATTCTCTCCCTAGATTCTGCACTCACACTCTGATCAGACCTAATAGCCCGGGAAGTTTCACATTTTAAGAGACCCATTTTTACTCGATGCTCTGCACAAGAAGTGACTGGATACCGAGATACTCGCATCATATCCTGAGTTTCAATCGTGGTATAATTTTCATTATCGAATTATTCTTAATGGGGACCGATGGCCGCACAGAGACAGAAAACAGTTTCAAATATTCTGATCATGAATTGTTGAAGTTACATGCAAATTAAGAGTAATTTCCAATCAAAGTATCACGTTGCGGTAAAATTAAAAAGTTTCGAAAGAAACTTCAGTTCTTGAACTTCGATGGTCCGAGGATGAACTGCATGCAAGAGCCCTGGGAGGATCTCTCTCAGCGATGCCGTCACTTGACTGCAAATGAGATCCTCAATCCTTGCTGAAAATCAATCCCAACTTATGGCTGGCAAGTCTTCGGGCAGGCATTGGCCCCCAGAATGTTTGATAAAATTTACAGCAAGATATCTGCTACGCCCATGTTGGTTAAATCGCAGATTTTTGCCGTGTTTCCGAGAATGGTTTATAGTTCGCGTGTATGATATTTTTTTATTTGCCGCTTATCCCGAAGATATTTTGTCGCGTATCTTCGTCTATGATTTATAATTCATTAAGAATCACATGGCCAATAATGGACAAGGAAAGGAGTGACTGACTGGCCAAGTAATTCAATGGGGACCAAAAGGCCCATCAATATTTGCGAATAAAAGAAAACTGCCTGATATGATTTAATGGAATGAAAATTGCTTCACCAGAAAGAAATTGAAAGACACACAGGTAATCAAAAAGGATTGATTCTTAAAATAAAAATCCCTGTAAACAAAATAAAACTATACGCGATGGTCCTGATTGCCACGTCAATGCACAGTCGGTAGCTGCAATACCAACTTTGTCCGGCAGGGACACGGCATTGCAACCAAATATTTAGGCTTTGCAAGAACATTTAATTGGCCATATGCAAACTCCTAGGCTTCTGAACATCAATCTGGGACATCTTTTTTAGTAAATTATTTTCCGATAACATCAAAATCGAATCAAAGGTGCTGATGCTGGTGAGTAATGCGAGACGATCGATTGTCAGCCACTCTGACGTGAAAATAAAAGACGTATCCAAGATGCCCAAGATAGGATGTACTGAAACTTTGATAACAGTTAAAATATTTATTGTAGAGACTTGGCGTAGTTATTAGGTAAAATTCATTCCAAGAAGATAGTGACAGAAGACATATGCCATATCTCTGCAAAATCTTTTTTATTTCTCTTAGCTTGCAAATTTCTCGCAAAAGTTTTCTTCTTACGCAACTGCAGGTTGTTACGTGGGTGGCCCGCAACAATGTCTGGTCACGCACACTCAACAAGACGACAGTCACGCGCTCACTTATTGTACTGATAGAGCGCCTGATTAACTCTTTCACATTTCGTCTCTTAAGTTGAAAGCCAACATATAGCCAACATATAGCCAACATATAGTCAACATATAGCCAACATATAGTCAACATATAGCCAACATATAGCCAACATGTAGCCAACATATAGCCAACATGTAGCCAACATATAGCCAACTCTTAAGTTGAGAGCCAACATATAGTCAACATGTAGCCAACATATAGACAACATGTAGCCAACATATAGCCAACATGTAGCCAACATATAGCCAACATGTAGCCAACATATAGCCAACATGTAGCCAACATATAGCTAACATATAGCCAACATATAGCCAACATATAGCCAGCATATAGCCAGCATATAGCCAGCATATAGCCCACATATAGCCAACATATAGCCAGCATATAGCCAACATGTAGCCAACATATAGCCAACATGTAGCCAACATATAGCTAACATATAGCCAACATATAGCAAACATATAGCCAACATATAGCCAACATATAGCCAACATATAGCCAACATATAGCCAACATATAGCCAGCATATAGCCAACATATAGCCAACATATAGCCAACATATAGCCAACATATAGCCACATATAGTCAACATATAGTCAACATATAGCCAATATATAGCCAACATATCATGTTTGCCAAATCGATAAATAGGTTAGGTGTCGTGAACACATGGTTAACTATGACCGGGCTCTCAAACGAAAAATAACTTGCATAAAAATGGGTCTAAATGAATTTTTTTAATTTAAATGAATGATGAAATAGTTAAATCAATGTACATCTAGCTTAATTTCTTTCCTTTTGCTGCTAGTTTGATGAAAGCTTCATATACTTGCATACATAACAGCGATGTAGTTTCAGATCACAAATAACGCCGAAGTCTTTCTGAAAAATTCTATACTTTAGACCTGAAGAGCCGCGCTGTTCAATTCTTAATGGAAACATTTTCATGAGAACAATTTCTTGGCCCCCGTTGTTTTTTGCTGGGTTATTTACGAAAAATATGACTGGTGGTGTTGGAAGCTGCAGTTCTATCAGGTCAGGCACACCGCTGTTAATGAAAGATACGCAATTGGTTGAAACTTGGAGTTCAGTCTTTGCAGGGAGGCTGCCTTCACAGTTTAATATTGAATAATACTAATGCACAGTCAATATCTAAAGTGAGTCGTTCGTGCTATTCATATAGCTCAAACATTGGACGCTCCAGCTATAAAACATAAAAAATATAACTCAGTACTCACTGCAGTGAGTGACAGAGAGCACATTTTCTCGTCGACGAAAACGTGAAGTCACGGACGGACAGACAGACGGACATGGCGAGCACAATAGTGCATTTTTTCACAAATGAGAAAATGCGCTAAAAATAGCATTTTCTGAGTAAATGAGAAAAAAACTGCAAAAGAGCATAACAAGGCGAAGACGAATTGTGTGTGAGCTTTCACTGCCGCCGCTCAAGCCCATCTTCGGCTTCTAACCTCACCCATCGTCCTCGGACACTAATTTCGATACATAAATTCCTGGTGTTTACTGTGAAGTGCAAGCAAGGTAAATAAAATTCAAAGGGCTTGTCGATAATGGAGAGGTATCCGAATAATATTTTAAGCTTTCCATGATTTTTCAACAGAAACTCGAGATTTTTGCCTCTGCCCTCATGATTATCGATCACCGATCGATCAAGATTACCTTAAAACTCGCAAATAGTGTGCGTTTGTACAAGTTTATTGTTGAATCTATAATTCGTTTGTGTTAAATAAATTTACACAAATTAAATTTCCTATTTTTTATGGTTCTTGCGATTTGAAATTACGGCATGAAGGTTACATATTTAAATCGCACGTAAATCTTTTGCCTTTTCATATCTCCATGAAATTCAGGAATTGAACATGCGAATAATTTTTTACAAAATTTAAGGGTATTGAAATATGGAAAAAATTATTTTCATTAAATGAATGAAACATTCATGCAATAATAGTACTAATTGTTCAAAAACTTTGTATGTACAATAACGCGGGATGAGATTCGAGGAAGTTTCCTTTCACTTAACATTGAACCCGTTTTTGCAAGATTCAAAGTACGTTACGAAAAACTTGCGAAAAATAACCATGAATAATTTCCACGAACACCTTCATGCAGCGAAGCTTCAGCCTCATTATGGCGGCCTAAACGCTTTAATGGTCGTATTTCCATGCTTCCAAATCGCAAAAATATTTTCTCAGGTCAATTATTATAAACGATCATCGAGCTCTGCCTTCAATAATGACGTTGAGTCGAGATTTACGTCGAGCGACGAGCAGCAGCGGCTAGCAGAGACGACTTATGTTGCTTGCTCGGTCAGCGCCGCTTGGGCTTCATGCTTGCAGAATAACCGAGCGTTTAAAAAATTGTATATTTACGGATTTGCGTGTGTATTTTTTAAGGCATTGAAGCTTTGTGATCATCCATTATTATACAGACATGAGGCCGGCAGCCTATTGTGAGAGTTTGTTAGAGTTTTTTATTCCTGCTTCATTCTTTAATTAATATTTACAGATTTATATATATTTTTTAATTTTTTATCCATCAATTGTAATAAATTTGTCACCGTATGGAGACTTTACTCTAAGAGAATTAAGAAAAAAATTGATTAAAAGATTAATTTTACTGTAGGAAGATTATAATATTTATATGTGCAGCCATGGATGAGTTGTTATATAGATATTCTGGATAAAATATTTTAATATCTAGGATTTATTTATAAATTTCGATTGTATGTTAATGCTTATAATCTAGGCACGGCCACAGACTCCACCCTGCTCATTCTCCATATATAGCGACACTGATATTTCCAGTAAAAACTCGCATTCAAGACCAGTTCGCTTCTTAAGCCTCCTGAATTTTCGGTTTTCTTGTATTGATGAAACTCATAAGCCTCGGGGTACAATATAGGCTGAGGAAGATCACATATTTTGGAGCAGCGATAAATGGGGAAAAAATTCAATATTTTAACCAGGTTGCTCAATTATGCGTTTAGTACAAGGTTTCGATTAATAGTTTCGATGAGCTGTTTGCTGGTATGAAGTTTAGGTGTGCTGATATAGTAAATTTTTACTGTTGCATGCCCAACTGTGCAAACTGTACTCAGCTGGCAGTTTGAGTTAGCAGTTAAATTTGGCGATTAATATAGAGGTCCCAATCAGCCATGGCTTAATTAATAATTATCAAAATAATCGAGCAGCAAATATATTCAAATAATAATCTCAGTATTGCTGGTATGAATTGATAATTTTGAAGGGCAGTTTATCCAAAAACTGAATCGGAGATTGGAATCGAATTTTAAATAGGAGGTTTTACTTGGATAAGGAAGGGCAATTTTAGGGTTCAAAGATCGTTCGAAAAGCTTTTGTACGGCACTAAATTTGAATAGGAAAACAGAGACCAGTTCAGTTCCTGTATTTGGTGTTGCAATTTCGTTGAAAGTAAAAGTCCACAGCCAACTTGCGGCTATTTCATTGTGAAATTAAAAATAATATATCAGAATTATGAACATAATTTAGGGGAGGGCTACGTAAATTTCTTAATCGACGGGAGAATTATTTTTTTTCAAGTACCCATGTAAAAATATTGCGCGGGAAGTGACGGATAATGTTTAATTTAAGTAATGTTGTTTGTTGTTAATAAATTTCCTGTTTATATTGTACAACAAATTGGTTTTATTTGAACGAGAGTATACTATGTACATAGATACTGATGATAAGAATGTATTAGAAAAATTTTCTGTTGTATGCCGACTAGTGTGATAACTGCGGATGAATTAATCGAAAAAGTATTCATACTAAAATGATGTCTGCAAGGCTGAAGTGAAATTTTTCTGAACTATATATGAGTGATACTGGACTATGTTATGATCCTTAACTGAGTTTTGGCGCTGAACTAATTGGAGAACAAATTAATAAATACCTTTCAGGTTTAGATAACAGATTTAGAAACAAATCCATATTGACGAAAGTAATAACTAAGATCTTTTAAAACAACGTCATTTTAGTACGTCTGTATAATGGAGTCAGGAGAGCACGGCATTTCAGTAGCCAGCTTCTCCTTTTGTTCTTCGCTGTATACATTTCATCCACAGACAAGGGCAAGGTGCTTTGCTCTATTGCATTAGCAATATCTCCACTTGATCGGCTTCAACTGACAACAAACGAAGCACCATTTCCAATCTGTCTAACAATCGTCGATCGTTTGACCTTTCAGCATCAAAAGGCCAATATAGCGCGCCATGTACAATTCTATACGTCAGTTGAGAGTATCAAAGTCAGTCAATGTTTGTGGCAAGTCTGTGTTGGCACAGCAGTCGAGAACCACAACAAAAAGTGCTCTCGTTTCGCCGAGTTTTTGCTCCGCGGCGACCAGTTTACCGACTACCTGGTCGGCCGCGCCCTGTGAAGGATCGTGACCTTCAGGCAACGCTACTACCAATGCCAGCACTATGAACCCCACCGAGGAAACAATATTGATCGAATCACGGATAGCCAAACTATCAGCAATACTTTATCATCGAGATTCTGGAAGACAAACGACCTTAAGAACAACTTTGTTGTTAAGGCAGCGTTCGTGCCACACCCGTTCCACATCGTTCTTTTGATTAGACGTCAGCGTGCATCACTACAATTCTTAAGAAGCGCACGGAGCTACTCATTAATCACTATTTTTAGTTATTTAGACGTAAGAAATGTAACCATTTAGATGTCAATTTCTGCCTGTTGCACGCTGGATTTCCGAGAAAAGCGACATTGGAAACCGTGGCAGCAAAGGGAATGAATAGCGCATTCAAAATAATCAAAAATAGAATTAATGATACAATTTATCTACTATAAGTTTACGAGAATCAGCGCTTATAATTTAAGAAGAAAAATTCCGTGCGACATATAATGAAATTTATAAGATTTTTCAATAACGAGTAAGAAAAAATTCAATGACCTAAACATGAAGAGTCAACTTTTTATCCAGTTACAACAATTAATTGACGAATTATTGCGTGAAATTTCAGCGCAAGGACAGGGCGAGTAAACTTGACCAGATCTCGATCAAACGGTAAACTCTAAGCAGGTTTGGCGGCATGCTTAGCGCATGACTGTGCACAGGACTGCTTGATCTTCATCCTCTTATCATTTGTTAAAAATAAAAGCGGTCGTGGCGCCGGCAAATCGCTGACTAATCGTCCACCAGAAGCATACAAGATGCGATTCTTAATAGTATTATGTATGATCTCTTCAGACTAATTTATTATTATTATTCTTTTTATTTATTATTATTATTTTTTATTCTCTTTATTTTTATTCTATTCTC
Source organism: Hyalella azteca (assembly GCF_000764305.2). NCBI lineage: Eukaryota > Metazoa > Arthropoda > Malacostraca > Amphipoda > Hyalellidae > Hyalella > Hyalella azteca. The sequence continues at coordinate 60,273 of NW_025936894.1, read as the reverse complement.
TTTAATTTTAAAATCTTTTTAACCTCCTTAGTAAGTTAGAAATTGGTAGGAACAACGCTAATAAATGGTAAATTGACACTCGATATGCATGCTTCTAACAGTTGAATAGATAACAAAGATTATTCTATCCTGTAGTTTCACATTATGTATTGAGAAATTCAGATATTCGACAGTCGTACCTGAAATTACCTTCATTTCATAAATATTAACAAGCGTAGTTTGGTTTTAGCGGAAAAATTATCGTAAAGGATGGCCTCCTAACGGCATCATGCAAACCATGTTTCATATTGGCATCAAGTCAACCAACTTTTGCAGTTAAAGTCTGCAATTGTCCAATTTGGTTTGCTTAATGCAAGCAGGCGTTAATTCTCTTTACATTTTTAAGAGTTGGCTAATATTTTTCAAGTTAGTATAAAGCGAACGACTCTATTAAAATTATACATTTTAGCGTGCGGTCGAGATCGTCAATGAGTTTAACGGTATTCATTCAGCTTCTATTCTCCATGGGATGGCGGAGTCGAGAGGCCACAACAGACAAACTACCTCACAAAAAGATTAGGCCTCTCGCTTAGGCTTCTCTTGTAAATGCCAACGCCATCTCACTGCTGCCTAAAATAACCGCCCTTTACAGAGTCTTTCAAAAGAAATGAGCGAGACAAACACATGGCGCATAATGTTTGGCATTACCATTTGCTGTTTGAGTTTGAGATAAACACTGAAGCTTTTTTTGAAGCTGTGAAGAAATTTGGCATCTTATGACCTGTATTTGGCACCGGCATTGCATACTTTTTTCCGACATAATTACAGCAATATTAACAATAATTATTTCTGGTTATTTAATATATGTAGGAATTTTTGTTCGTCGCTAATTAAGAGAGCATCATTAAAGAGACCATATCAGATCACTGAAGTTACATCGAAAAGTTGATTTGTTCGATTTATTTCGTAGCTGCAGCCTTCTCTAACGGCCTTCCTATCGTTACAGCAGCCTTCCTATCGCAACTGCAGCCTTCCCCACGTAACTGCAGCCTTCCCATCGTAACTGTAGCTTCCCATTGAGACTGCAACAATATATAGTCAGTTTTTATTTGGCACTTTCCTCATTAGGTGAAGAATTCTTATATATATAAGTTGCCTATGCATAGATTGCTTCTTATCTTGATATTCTTGTCACAATTGATGACGCCATTAGCTCCTCAAATTAATGGGGCTGGTCTTGAACGTCTTAATGATCGCAACACATTTGTTGAAAATTCGAATTATGATATTTATTGCGGAACAAAATGCAACAACCAATTTCAGACACGTCGACTCACCTCTCTGTATAAACTGTAATATATTTTTAAAGTATGTCAAGTATATTAAAATAAATAAAGTGATTTTCTAGGGTACAATCAAGCGAAAATTATTATATTTTTAGAGCACAGGGATCTGATAACAGTGCTCTTATGAGGTTCAATTTTCGACGAGATATGAAGAGAATTTGCCTGTTAATATTGTTGGGCATTCAGTATATCGAGCAACTTCATTAAGTTATTTAAAGCAAATCATTGTTGATTTATTTAATTAGTTTACGTATTCAAAATTAGGCGTCGATGAGATAATTGAGTGGTCGTGAGCCTGGAGCTGACAGTCTTGTCCTTATGCCAGAATAATAATAAATTCTGTAGGTTGCTAATCATGCAGATATTAAGAAAATAAAAATTAATATATGAAGTAATTAATTTTCAATTATTCTTTCGTAATAATTTTGTTAATTTTTAATAATTACCAGGTAAAAATTACTTCAAAATAATTTCTGCAAGATGATTTAGAGCGGTGTAGCTAAGAGGTACAGCTTCCAACCCACCCTAGCTGTGCTTCAATTTAATATCACCATCAAATGATAGCAATAAATATTATAATAATGCAGCAGGCATGGATGAAACACCGTATAAGATTATTTATTTCAGCTTTAGTCTCTAACACATAGAAAAACTTTTTTTGCGAAGTCAACTTGTCCATTACTTGTAAGCTTTAAAGTCTAAATTACCATCCAATGGACGAGTGTTACAGGCCAATGAACCAGAACGAAAATAACATTTTTTGAACGAATATTGCAACCATCAATGATATTTGAGAGTAATGATTATGCAAGGTACATAATAACAGGCAGCGAGTGTGATAGAACATTACAACAAATCATTAGTGCATGAAAGCGTCCGCACCGCAGCCCTTCCATTACAATGACTAAGCGTATCATTTGTACGAAGCACTCGCTAAAAACCCTCTACAAACACTTATCGCCGGCGCCCGTCGTTGTGAGCTTTATTGTTACTGGATCGATAGTTACAAATACGCTCGCCTCAGCGGTAATCCTTCATTGCAAAAATAATTACTAACAGTGAGCTCAATTTTCCGGCGCTTATGACGCGCGTTTGTAGCAAGCGCATAATTTGCACGGCGTGCTGCCTTCAGCCGTAATATCCTGCACACACTCTTACCTCGCTTAATAATTATTCCTCCTGAACAATTGATGAATAGGGCAGTCGAGCCATCATCTAATTAGCAACTGGAGTGGCAATGAATAACTCTCAGCTATCACAAGGACTGGAAGCTTCGTAGTCGGGCTTCTTGCTCATTTGCATATGAACGTTTCGCTGCTCGCATGGAGACGTATTGCAACAAAAGCTCGGGGCTTTGTATCTGTCCGCTACAGCCTTTACTTTATTGCGAGGCTTTAAATACGAAATGGTTTTTGAGAAATAGAAGTATGTTTACTTCTTTAATTTTAAATTATTGATATTTTTTCAGTACCGTTTATTCGAAAATAGTTTGTTCCGACAATTTACGCTCCGATTTGAATTAACTGCGAAAAATCTTTAATTTTTATGCAGAAATCTATGATACAAATTGTCTATGAGAAATTTCACGCAAGCGCTCATTTATGGGCGCTTGAGTTTTGCAGACGCTTGTGCTAAGCATGTGAGCAGCTCGAATGGTTGAATTTCAGTCATCGTAAAATCTGATAATGCAGGTTTGACAGTTTATAGTTACATTATCTATGTGAAAATCATTCGGCTTTATTTCTATACATGGCTATTTTTATTTTATATCTGAAATGCACTGTTCCTATAAAAAATTAGACGAAAATGCTGTTGAAATTTAAGCCGGTAATGTCGCTGGATATCTGAAATTATCTTTAATTCGGAACAAACTAGGATTTTGGATTTGATAATACGTGATGTGTTCTAAAGTAATATGATTTGAAAAGCTAAAAATTAATAATAATAATTAAAAATATAAATTGAGATTTTGAGAACTTGATATTGAACTTTGACTAAAAATAATTAGAATGATACGTATTGAACAATAACTCGAGATATTTAGAGCTTGATATAAACTATAACTCAAGACAAGGGAATATAGATAAGGAAGCCTATATATGTGGGGCGCCGTAGTCGTGACATTTAAGAGCGCAGGTTTTTTGTGCGCAGGGCGCTGCCTGCCGCACTCGCCTCCCGCCACGCCCCTGCTCGTAATTTGCTTCTTGTGAAGAGCAGACCAGCCGCTGCTTCTTGTTGTTAGTTATTTATTGCCTTCTCGTAGTATTACCTGCTCATAGTATTACCTCCTCATAGTATTACCTCCTCATAGTATTACCTCCTCATAGTATTACCTCCTCATAGTATTACCTCCTCATAGTATTACCTCCTCATGGTATTAACTCCTCATAGTATTACCTCCTCATGGTATTACCTCTTCATATCATTACCTCCTGTTCATATTAATTACCACTTATGAAGAGATAAGTCTGACCAGAGACACGCTACATTTTGTTATTACCTTCATATTACCTCCTAATAGAATTACCTCCTGATATTATTACTCATAATAAAGAAGCAATACTAACCTGCATTACGTTTCATCATATCAATACCTCCTACTTATTACGTCTTCATAGTATTAATTCCTCATATTATTACCTCTTGTGAGAAGTCATATCCGACCAACGGTACGCTGCATAATACCAGTACCTCCTCATCAATACCTCATATCATTACCCTGATGAAGAAGCAAGACCTGCTTCTCCTCATTACCTCTCACGGAGGCTCAAAGCTGCTCCAGTTGATGCACTGCAAGGTCCTCTTGTGAATGTCAGCGATCAGGTAAAAAACTCGGACAAAAATAATCCTTGGCTTATCGGTGGCCGTACATTTGCCGCCAGTGATTTGACAACATGAGTTAACCGTTTGTGCATTTAATGTTAACGAGAGCGCATAGGGTGATATCTGAAAATGCATCTAATATTTGAAATGGCATATAATATTTCAAAATGCTTCTATTAGCTGAAAATGTATCTAATATCTGAAAATGCATCTAATTTCAGAAAATGCATCTAATATTTGAGAATGCATCTAATATCTGAAAATGCATATAATATCTGAGGTGCATCTAATATTTGAGAATGCATCTAATATCTGAAAATGCATTTAACATATGAAAATGCGTCTAATATTCGAAAATTCACCTAATATTTGAAAATGCACCTAATATCTGAAAATGGATCTAATATATGAAAATACATCTATAATTTGAAAATGCATCTAAAATTTAAAAATGCACCTAATATTTGAGAATGCATCTAATATCTGAAAATGCATCGAATATTCGAAAATGCATCTAATATTTGGGAATGCATCTAATATCTGAAAATGCTTCTAACATTCGAAAATGCAGCGAATATTGGAAGTGTCTGCTGTGAGACTTGAAGAACAAAATGCGGCAATATATTATTATTGTTAGTAATTATTATTATTATTAGCAATTTATTATTATTTATTAATAATCGACAGGTAAAAAATTGCTCATACATACTTGGCTGCTCACAATAGTGCACATAATTTGTAGTTTCGTCCAGTAAACTCCCCGAATCGTTCACAAAATAAAATACATATATGAGAAATGAAAATAAAATACAATATATATGTGCGAGGCACTTGTAAGCGTTTTGGCAGTCTAAATATTAGCGTATAGTGAATGATGAAGCTATACTTATAATACTTTGACGCCGACTGACACTATCACTCTCACAATACCGTGACATCGGCTGACGCTATCGCACACACAATTCACAGTATACATTCATAATAAACATTCGTAATAAACACTCGTGATGCACACTCACAATGCCCACACCTAATGCACAATCTTAATACACTATCATAATACGCACTCAGAATACACTATCACAATATTACACTCATAATACACTTTCAAAATACACACTCATAATAAATGAATCGCATAAGGACCACTCTCTAGCAGTCGTTGTAGTCACCGGTGTCTCTGTGGCTCGCTGTCGTAGCTCAACGTCTCTTTACTTAGTAAACATTTCATGTAACGGAGAAATATGACAACATTATTAAATAAATTAAACTGTTAAAAAAATTATTAAACGTAAATTCCGCAAACCTCCATGCCCGCCTTCGATAATTGATCCGCTTTTATTCAAGTTCATTTATTAAATTACTATTTTTGATGTGCTTTGTATTTAACTAAAATAGGTAATAAATTTAATTCATATATACTTACATTATAATTATGTTTTCGTATTATAATATATTACCTTATAAGTTTTAAGAATGTCATTATTTATTATTATTTTTATTATATGATAATAACTTATATTTCTTTTAAGTGTATATGTACGGTACTTTTATAATATAGATATTTTAAAATGTAATTATTTACCAAATTAACATTTTACTTGAAGCTATAAATGAACTTCAAAATGTCCAGAACAATAATTAGTTATTCTCGCTTAGGCAGACTCTACGTGCCATAGCCTTCATTCAGTCAAATCATTTAATAATTCACCCATACTGAAAGCTCACGAATATTGACTGTTATCACGAACCCAGGGAGATTTGCGCCCTCGTTGAAGGATTTATCACGATGGAGGCTCCATAGAAGCGTGCTGGGCGTACGCATAATAAGCTTCTAATGCTCCTTGAGGTTTGGTCGATGGCAGTAATCGCTCTTACTGACATGTCTCAGGAAATGATATCTGCTATTGAAGGCCTCGACAAACGACTCAAGTCTTCCTAATGAGCCTTGAACCAATTTGCCGAGGGCTAGGCTCGTACTGCACAAAAGGATAGCAGCAATGCCCATGAACGGAGTCCTCGAAGGATCCTTTCTTATTCACTGAATATTGGGCGCGGCAGAGCGGCTAGAGCTCAGCGTCTCACAGTCTCTATTTGCCAACTGCTGTGATAGATTGCAGTTCTGCATGACTACATTTGAGGTGAAATGGCAAATCTGTGATAATAACCTGTCAAGAACAGCAATAAATTGTCGATATAACCAAGAAATGTCTCTAAAATATCTTTTTAGTTGAGAAATAAATTGCATTTATGAGCAGAATCATAACATCAATAATATCTATCTAGTTTTCCCTCAATTGAATGAATCAATTATTATTGTCTAAATAATTCATACAGATGTCATACGGCTAGTGATCAAAGTTATAAACCATGTAACAAACGACAACGCGCGCACTAATTTTTTTCAAGTAAATCAGTGAAACTAGAAATAAAACAGCAGCCTTAGGTGGCTTCTACAAAAGTAAACAAAGTTTGAATGAGTTGACGATGTTCTAAGAATCCTAGACTCGTGTTTTTTTTTGATGTTCAGGAATGCTGGCGGTTTGGTCAAAGTTCCGAGGTAAGGAAAACAACGGCGCTTCCTTAACGGGAATATCCTGTCTCGGCACAAACAAACTAGAGCGGAGTCCCTGGCTTGTCTCATTGTTCTTGCTTGTTTGTGCTGCCAAACTCTGGCTGTGAGAGACGTATAAAATTCTGGTACGGTACGACATTTTCCCCTGTATGGCGTGATTGCGATAATTTTCATCATACCATAGTTCCTGAACTTTACTGAAAGTTATGGAGAGTATTCAGCGCCGCAAGTAAAAGTACTTGAAATGAATTTAGTAACTCATTTAGATTGATTTTGAGATTAAAGGTTATAAAGCAGACCAGCATAACTCAAGAGTCTTCGAATTCGGGTGTGACTTAGATGGCGTGTCAGGCCGCTTATATTTTATCCAATAATATTTCCGCTGAGACATGAGACACTAAACTCCTGTCCTTCTCCGCTGACAGTGCCCGCTGGACCATCAGTGGCCGAGAATAACGGTTCACCAGGCCGAGATTGGTAGCATGTATTTAGCAGTAAAATTCCATGCGAATATTTGCATCTAGATCGTAACCTCTTGTGTTCTCAATCTGCACTTGATGAACTGGAAGTGTAAAAAAACACGACTTTCTGATCTTTTTTCGATGCCCATATTATTTCCCTTTTTTTAAATACCCCTTTTTTCGATGCCCATAAAAAATACTGTGTATTTATTTACTTCCCGGTACATTTCAACACAAATATAACTTTGGCTTATTTACAGAGCGATACTTCCCACGGATTTTACTTCTCAGGTGTAGCGCGATGACGCGCATTTGCACACGATTGTGTTAAATATTCATTTAGCAATCGAATTATACGTTTAGTATTCATTGCTCCTTAATTAACCCGATCGAGTGGGTCACAGCTTCAAGCAACCTCCATTAAACGCAAAAAAGATGAAAACTTTTAGACATAGGTAGCTCTTAATTTTAAATTGGAACAACATTCTCCCACACAAAATTCAAACGGAGAGCTAGCTAATCGATCATGATGTTATAAACTGCCAGTATTATAATAATAGCACCCATTTAAATCTAAGCCAACTGATCACGAATTATTATGTTCTAGTCGTGCTTATACCGGTACATTGTAAATTTAAGCTGAGTTACAAATCACGTTCATGATAATAGCGGAACCTTGTAAAGTAGAATCATCGTTTCTCTGGGCGCCAAACTTTACAGCAATGGACTGGCCTGAAAATTGCAAGCTGTCAGCGCTAGAGCGATATTTAGGTGACAAAATAAATATTTTGATCGACGTGTCTGGGATATCGAGCTTTAAAACTCAATATTATTCGACCCTAAAACGTATGATTAGAATACAACCCTAGCAAATGTGTATTTAGATTCAATTATCCCAGGATAGGCATGGAATTTCAATTTGATTCAAGTTCAAAATTTTCAGATAACACATGATTTTTTATTGTTGCTTCAAATTTCATTGTTGGATCCATTTATCTTGGAATAATTTATGAACTTTGAATTATGAATCTAGTCGGAAAAGTTCCGATTCGTTGTGTTCGAGTCTGTGATATTTATTTTAAATAACAGATGTTATGACGGTCTTTGGTATTTTAGCAATAAGGACTAATATAATTATTTGATACATAGAAAGTAAATACCAACCTCTGATAGAAAGCGATTCATTTGTGACATATTTATAGTATAAAAAATGTACGAAGGAGTGTAACCGAAACTAAAAAGATATATAAACGAAATGAACTCGACCTCCCATGAAAATTAGTTTGAATCAAAAGCTAACCACACTTTTTCTTTATTTAAAAACTAGAAAGAGTATTTGTTAAATTAAACACAGATTCAGAACAGATGAACGTGCTTTAAAACAAATACATTGTTCAAGAATATTTTTCCGACTGGTGTACATTAGTTCCCGAAGATTTTATTTAATCCTATTACACTCTTCAATTAAATTAACATTAATTTCAAGGACAGCAGGATTTCATTGATAAAAAACTCGACTACAATTCAACATTAGAAAAGACCTAAAATAATTTAACCCAAAAGAAGACTTTTGCAAGTTTGTGATTGCGGTGAGCTCGAGGCTTGAAGAACGCATCGTGTTCCGTGCAAGGTTGGCTCTCCAGAAATACCACTGCACATTTAAATATTCAACTTCGAAACATGAGCAAAAACCATTGCTCTGTTCGTTCAGCTTTAAAATATACTTAAAGTCTATTATGCATTCAGCCGTTGGAATAGAACCAAAATAAAAACAATGGGAAACTACGCCAGTGGTAGCATTTAAAGTCAATTAGGCATTCAAGTGCAAGAAAAAACAAAATAATAACATTAGGAAACTTGCTCGGCAGTAGCATTGAGATGCATAATGAATTCAGATGAGAAAGTGGCGCAGAAATTACAATTAAAGACGGGTGGGCGAAAACTAAGAGAGGTTAAGAACTTTGAGGTTTGGCCGAGACGCCATGTTAGACTTGATAATTTGACGCTAATGCCAGAGCCTCCGTTTTTAAGTGCAACTTTAAACAATTTTAGCTCAAGTTAAAAATTCTGGATGTTTTACTTGCAGTTAGCAGGAACGCGAACGACAATGGTACATATATTTGTTATAAGCCTTATCAGGAGTAATTGTTGACAATTTCGAGCAATTTAAGACGATATGCGCGTTGCAAGTACTCAATAAATAAAGTTACAATTTAGATAGTTTATAACTATTATAACAAGTTGTTTCCATTTGTTTGCTTCTCATTTGTTCGCTAAATCATAAATTAGCCAAGAATTTGAAATAAATTATTTTACGAGGAAATTCATTGTAGTTCAGAAGGAAACATTTCATCGACAAGCTCCTTGTTCGGTTCAAAAACTTCAAAAATACAAATATAACACAACAGACGATAAATGTCACACGGTAGTGACAGTAACTCAAGCAATCAAATAGTTAGAGTAAGAAAAAAAAGGACAATCTTTTAACGATTTCAGGAGGATAGAAACTATACGCATTATTCGGACATAAATTCATTTAAATATACGAAAGAATACAAAATCTTTAAAAAATATCAGAAGAGCCGGAGGGGGAAGTCAAAGTATAGAAATTGGTTTCGGAAACTTGCAAGCACACAAGTCAATGAGAAAGCGAACGGCAGAATGAGGCAGATTGGCAAGCCGGTTTTCAGAACGATAACTATTACCTCGGTGTTTGGCGGTCGTAGGAAAAAATAAAAACTTCTCGAACTCATCCAGATGTACGAATAGTTCCTATTTACTGGAAATTGTCACAAGATAGGTTTTTACGCTACTTATGCTCTGATCGCTAGGGGTTTTAAGCTCTATTGTGTAAGTTAAATCGTCCGTTTGATTGCGCATGTATTATTAAATTTTAAACAGATGATAAAGCTGGGCTCAGAAACTTTTCAAATGGAAATATGGTAAATTTTCTTGTCATTTATATTTTTAATATTATTATTCTTCTATCATTTATTATTGCTCGCTTCTTAATTATTAAGCTTAAAGCGTTGACGTAGCCCCTTAACAGGAAGGATTGACATTGATAGGCCTCTGTATGTACTCTTCCATGCATGTCTTAATTAACGCAGGCCCCGGGCTACCATATCTGCCACGCGTCAAGCGCTAGCAGGTGCCCATGTCCCTTACTTACGAGTACATTGAGCTAATGCTCACTCATTAGCGCTCGTTTTCTGTGAATTATGAGTAGCAGTGAGTGCGACTGCATCGGAAAATCGTAATTTAGTTAATTTTTAGAACGCGTAATAAATGATTAATTGCGAGCGAAAATGTTAAGTTTTTAGATATATTTACCTTAAGCTTGCGTTAGGAAGTGACGTAAACATATTCATTTCATTCTTTGTGGCATCGAGAGAAACCAAGAACAAGAGCTCTGAAATTGCAAAATTATTTTAAAAAATGTAAGAACTTTCAATTAGCATAATAGATTATTTCGAAGTATTGTTTTTCGAACGATGCTTTTCTCTTTGCTATGAAGCTCAGTTCTGGACTCTTCTTCCCTCAACCTAATTTTTGTAGTCAGAAAAAAATCATAATGTTTTTGACTATAATACTTTTTGACTTTTATGTATATATTACTTTGAAATCATATTCCGCATCTACTGCTGGTAAGGAGGCATTATGTACAACACTGAGTGAATGCAATGACCATGGAGTTAGTCAGAAAAAAATCATAATATTATGGACTACAGTAATTTTTGACTTATATGAATATATTATTTTGATCGCTTATTTCGCATCTACTGCTAGTAAGGAGGCATTACGAACAACACTGAGAGAACGCAATGACCATGAAGTACCCAAGTCTTGTGGATGGATGATGAGTACATTTTAAGTCTGGTGACCCGGCATGGCTGAGCTACCGAGAAAGTTGGGACAGAAAATTGTCCAGTGACCAAATCGGTAGAGCTGCGAGGCTGGCCTGCTCTAGGTGGGTCGAGACGTAAGGTAAAACTAACCCTCCGGCTGTGCTCTAGGTGGGTCGAGACGTAAGATAAAACTAACCTAGAGCTGTGCTCTAGGTGGGTCAAGACGTAAGGTAAAACTAATCCTCCGGCTGTGCTCTAGGTGGGTCGAGACGTAAGGTAAAACTAACCCTCCGGCTGTGCTCTAGTGGGTCAAGACATAAGGTAAAACTAACCCTCCGGCGGTGCTCTATTCCTGAAAGTGAGCATAGCTTAGCAAGACATGCTTAGCTCTGTCTTTAGTGTCAGTTCAAGACTCTAAGTAATGCTCACACGATGACTCTGTCTGACAGTCCTTCTTTCAAGTTCCCATAAGAATGAGCTAGCCATCTGAAGTTCAGAATAAGTAACAAGGTCATCGGGTTTTTATTCAGCGCCACAGTAGCTAGCCGATGAATTTGGCGTGGGCAGTTTATCTCCTGTGACTCTAATTGCCTGCTTCTCGACTGGCCACTTCGAAAAATGATCCTGGTTTGCATTTGGGAAGGAAAGAATATGGAAAGATATACGGGCTCGCTGCTCTGCAGAGAAAATGCAACGCGTGTGTTTCGAAAGTCGTTGACTCGCGAGACAATGCGGCATGAACAGCTACTAAATGGTTGCTTGTGCAGCGACTTGTTTGTGGGCCAGAGAATGCAGCAGCACTTGGCTTTGGCAAATAGAGCATTCGGTGTCCTAAGTTACGAATACCAGTTAAAAGTATTTGATGGAACTCGGAGCATATAATCTTACTAATTGTTGTCAGTGAAGGTAATTGCAGTGTGTTTTGCATGCAGAAATTCACATATAGCAACTTGAGAGAATTGAGATGCAGCTTGATGAATCATAATGGAATAGGGAGGAAGATTAACTTAATGAAATGTTTTAACTCTGTGAAAAGTCTATAAATAAAAATAGGTATTAAACATACATTCATTTTCATTAACACTATTCTGAGCGATTCAACCCTTGCGCTGAAAAACATATATGTACAAGGAAATCCCTAACTCCATACGTAGATATCATCCTCGGTTTGGATTTGATTTGGTATTGATTTATCGAATTTCTTGATTTGTTATATATTTTTGCCATACATTAGACGCATACTATATGTTTAGATAAAATGCGAAGAAACTGTCTTGTGTGATGACATTTATCATACGCACGGAAGCTGGTAGAAATTTTTAAAATTACCTCCCATAACTTGATCCTCTTGTAAGATTGCAGTTTAACCCTGTAGTTTTACCTGCGTAACCCGTACCTTAAAATATTATATGTTGAAACAAGCCTCTATATTGACCGTGGTATATTCAGTGACCGTCAGAATCTCTAACATGGTAGATTCCTTCAAAATATCCTAAACCTTCAATATATCCTGAGCTGGTCTATTGACCAGCTTCATTAGAACTCACGAAGGATTGCCTATATTTCTGTAAATTCCTATATTTCTGCCTATATTCTCTGATTGCCTATATGCACGGAGGTACAGTTAATCAAGTACATATGACTGTACCCGGGTAATATATACTAACTTTCTTCCAAGTCAAATTGTCACAACATTTTTGTGAATAGAATAGATACTAATTATTCAGTTTCCAGTTGTCCATAGATTACTTAGAAGAAGCAATCCACTTTTTGCTTATATATCGTTCGTAATTTGTTTCACGCGCTCTAATTAATAAAAAATAATATTTTGAGGAAATTAATTTGTGAACAATAATGCCTGAAATATATGTGTTTATCCTCCATCTCCATTTATTGCTTGTTGATCAACAGATGAAATTTTTTAAGATAATATTTAAGCGTTTGGGGCAAGTTGGGGAATGTGGTGTCAGTTGTCCGCCATAAGTGATTAGTGTTGAAGCGCTATGGTGCATACGTAGATTATAAATTGAAATTAGAGAATATTTTTTTTCAAGATGCCTCTAAGGTCATCAGTGAGCAGGTGGGTAAATATTCCATTAATGAAATAATGTGAAGATGATTTTTAAACAATTGTATAGGAAATACTATAGAATAAAATTCTTAATTAAATAGAATTACGGCTGAGTCATGTGATGTAGCAGGACAGAGTTTCTGGGCAGTGCAGTAGCAGCCAGCAGCGGCTTGGCGTTTATCAGTTTATGCTAACTAATGCAAGATTGTCATAGCCTCAAAACTATATATTTTCTGAAGCCTTATGTATGTTTGCACTTGTCAAGATACATAATTTCACTGAGACTAATGATTTGCGGTCTAAAATTCCTATACTATATGTTGAGATGCGGTTCATGTCAGGATGCGTGTGGAAATATACCGGCTTAATTCCAACACGGTTCCATTTTATTGCTCTGTATTACTTGATGCTTTCAATGCAAATGATGGCTACCGTTGTACTCCATATATATACAGTTGGCTTTCATCGTTCATTACAGGGTGGAATTCTATGAATGATTGTCGGTTAATATATTTAGAATTGATCCGGCTGCTTTGCCAGATGAATTTAAAAATAGCAGCAAAGTTTTAAAGGCATGTTACTGTTTCCAAAATTCCACCTGTTCATTTATTACTTCTTCAAATTCTTCCTTGTTGAGATGCTTGCCATTTCCTACTAGCGCATTTCCACACAGTACAGAGAAATTATTTGTGTGGTTTAATATAGTATGGTATTACCAGCAGGGGTATTAAATAAACTTGTACACCTACATGTTAGATCACAAGTCTGGACCTTGGTCAGGTGGTCGAAATATGTATTTTTCCATCACGACCAAAGTTTTTCTTTATTAAACTTGCTTGCTTTCCACCAAGTTAGCATAGTACCTTCATCGGAATAACTATTGTATTGCTTACTGTTTCGACGTCCAACACTTAAATATTTGATTATGTTCTTTAAGAGTTCTTTATTCACTGCTATGCTATTTTGGACTAGAACGTATGGCGGTAAACAAAGCAATATCTTCAGTGTTATGAGTATAGAAGATGGGAGACTTCGTTTAATAGATTTTCAGGAGCGACTTCAGCTTGTATAACGGTTATGGTCTGAAGTTTAAAATATATCCGGTATCGTTAAGTGCTTGACGCGTTGGGCTTTGCTGGAAAACAGCAAAGACCAGTATGTAAGGCACAAGTACTGTGTACATGGTATCACCATGTGCTTGACGTGTTGGGTATTGCTAGAAACATGCTGTGCCCAGCATGCGGCTGGCAAATGGTGGCAACCTTAAAAATAATAGCGGTTTCAGCGTTTATTAGGCCGTAGGCCGGTCGCCGATTCTTAACATCGCAGAACATTCACAGCATTTTGAGGTCTCGAACTCGCAACTCACTGCTACAATTCTGCTATGCTTAACCGCCCGGCCTCCTTGCTGATTCTGACCAGAAACTGATACACAGAGCTGGGATCGAACCCGCGCCTCTCTAGTGTGTCAATCTTGGTACTCCGAACTTTAACCACTAAACGGAGATGGTTCTGGCGTATGGCACAAGTATTGGCCCAAGAATGAAACCATGTTGGGCCAATGAAATACAACAAATATTTTGTACTTCCTCAATGAGGTAAGCACATGGTTTTACCATATAGGCGTTATATTGGCCTATGCAGAAAATGTGTGATTACTGCATTGCCTAGGTGGTTCGAAGATTCCAGGAAACTATATGGATGCCTTGTGGCATTAATATGTGACCAATATTTTTACACCTCAGACCAGCATGTGCTCCTCTGAACAATGTTACTAGGGATCGAAACTCGAAGACTTGGTATTCCATTATAAGAGTATGATGCGAATACATGGATTACCTTTCTGGAGTAATCTCTACGGGATTACTAATTCACTTGCGATAGCAAAAGAGTTGATGAATGCAAATAAATTTCTTTGAAGTAAGAAGGTGAAATCGTAGGAACTGTGCCAGAAAAAATTGCAGAATTCACTTTTCGTTTAAATTTACGTTGCGAAATGAAATCCTTTTAGATATCCGTATTTTAATATCGCTGGCCAAGAAATCATATGCAATGAAGTCCTGATATTCCACCTCTAATTTTCCAATAGGAACAAACAACCAGGCGCATATTATGCAAAATGTCCGTGATGCTAAGTCCTTATAGCAGCCACTTATTTTGTTCTTGTTATCGCCGGCACTTCGAAGCATCGCTTGTAAGGCAAAGTTTATCTTGGAACTGTCATGCTGGAACTTCGTCTTCTATGTCGCATCAAGCATCAGTATCAGCGCCCGCCGACGTTTTGCCATTCATTGGGTGCCCGCGGACCAACTGCGAAGTACAGCCGAGATTGAGATGAGATGTGAGTTGCAATCGACATACACGAGGTCTTTGATAAATGTGGTAATAGGTGTTGTAGTGTTGTAGCATTTTGTTAAACATAAAATCGGCGCCATATTCTTGAAACGTAAAGTTGATGACTATAGATTTTCAGGTATTTGATCCATCAGTTCACTTTCATAACAAAAAGTGTGTAGGAAGCTATGCCCTGTGCAATCAATACTTTTCGGTACGACTCAGGAGATACCATCTGTTGTCTCACCAATTGAGTCCTCCAAACCCAATGATAACGATCACTCTTAAATGGCTCCGGATTCAGCTGGAATTCGCGAGCTGAGCTCGAAACTGAATAACCCAATGATTATAAACATGCAAGTAGATTGCTTGCTAATCAATGTCTTTATAAAGAGGGACATATGTTACTTTCATTGATGGTCGAAACTGTAGACATCACAGAGCTCGTGTTAGACTCAGGGGCCGATAATTAAGAGTCTTAGCTCTACGACGCATACCGAAAGTAAGTGCAAGCCGACCTCACACTCCCATGCTTAGCTTGGATCGCAAGTATCTGAGATACATGCATGCATGCAGAGGTCCGTAAGTTTTTCTCATCACTTGTTGACCTGTTCTCTACAGGGGCCATTAAAGGCATTGATTGAAGCACATCACAGTTGCGGGATATTTTGTTTTGGGTGAATTGTTTACGATACGTTGAAACTTGGCAATAATGGCCAATATAATGGTATCTGTTCTCATTAATATTATACTGCGTCTGCAATTTATTTACAAAATTTTGGCAGTGAATAGTTTTCAAAATAAAATTAGCTGAAGATTAGACATTACCATGCGACTTCGGAGTCTTACAATAACTCTGGTTACCTGGCGACGCAGTCTCTCGCATTTACAGTTTTGCGAGAGGAAGGATCGCACTGTGCGGACGAAGTCAAATGATTCCAGAGGTAAAATCATAGAGGAAAGCATGCTGAAGAGTACGTCTTGGAAAATTACGAAAATTTGCTTAAGAGTAGGTATCAGAAAAATTCCAACTTCGTTCGATTGTAGACTTGAATGAGGTGAATAAGTTAAGTGATTTTAGACTACTAACACAACTGCATGCTGCCTTAAATGGCGACTAGCTTGAATTGAACAAGTTCAATCAGTCCAGACTACTAACATTACTTCATGATTTTGGTTGCATCTTTTATATTTTTTGGTTGCATTTTTTTATATCTTTATATTGCTTGCATCTTTTTGAGCAGTTAATGTGCCTGATAAAAGATGGGATTGAAAATCGACGTTCGATATTCGAATCAAGACTTGATTACAGCCATTTTAAGCTGTGGGAAATATAACCGCCTGAACAGGGAAATTGGGGAGTAAATTGCAGCATTAAATTCATCTGACTCAATTTTTCATTGTGGAGGACCAAGTTTCAACGTATCGTAAACGTGCGGCGATCTCAATGAAATCAGGCGAACGCTCCACAATTGCCAGGTTCACAATCAAACCCGGATCACTAAGTAAAGGACATGCATTGAGCAGTGGACTTTCACATCCATAACTCCTATAATTCAAGAGAGTTGCGAGCAAGCAGTCCCACGACATTGCTAGCTGTGGCACGCTGCTTGCGATTGCTAAGCCATAATCCATATAGCAGCGCTTATGGTGGACTCGAATCCTCGAGAAACTTTGAGTGCTGTGAAGACCCAAGCAGTTACATTTACAAAATAATTATAGTCTATAGTTTCCTTGTTAACTGAATTACACGCATTATGCGATATATGTACCAAGACATTACTTCCCTAGCTTCGGAATAGAACTCTTATTAAATAAAGATTCACGATCCTCAATGTATAGTGATATAGCATGTGTTCACTGTTTTTTATGATGAAAATGTTGTCATTTTAAGATAGATTGATCATGATTATGGGAGTGTTTGCAAACGATTTAATTCCGTAAACGATTATCAATTCTATAGTGATATCTATTCGTGATTTGTTTCCACTTGACATCAGTCAAGATTTCTATTAAAAAATTGCGTATTGTCAAGATACGCAATCGTACCTTGCGTTGCCATCCATCATCGCATACGCAGACCGTGTATATATAGATCATGTGATCGAATAGAGCAGCGAACTAGAGCACGCATTCTACCTCGCATATTCCAGGCAATTTGCGCTGATAATTCTTGTTGTTATTAATATCGGGTGCGATTTTTTCGTTGTATAATTCTTGTAGTATAAAGATTAATGTAATTTTTATGCATTTAAGAGAAAATCACTTGAATGCATAGTTACCATTACGTTAATTCAACAAACTTGGACAACGAATGAACATTATTTTGGAGCAAAGCTACATATACCTTGAAACAATCCGTTAATGCAAGCTATTTTTAAGAAGAGGAATTAGAATGCTAATAGTAAGACGTGGTAGCGATGAAAAACATACCCTTGTTAGGAAGATGGACCTACAGTCGCTATCACCTGACGACCGCTGGCAGGTTAGTGTCAACCGAGGTTCTGGTAATTTGTCGAACAGAGGCCATGTAAGGCTCGTAGTTCCGTTCCTGTTGACGTCGCTCCATGGTGGAAAATAGCGAAGAAATATTGTAACTGTGACATCGAAACGTTGAATATTTTTCGTGCGGGGTGCATATAGCTAAAGGACTTCATAGGGAGGCAATATTTTGCGTGATAAAATTTAACTAAAGAGAATTTCCTCTCTCTACCCAGTTGTAAATTTAACCGTAGAAGATTGCAGCAGACTCTTGGTTTTTGTAAGAGTTTTTCCTGAGAGTTCAGCTGCTGAGGAGTGGATGGATAGAGTTATCAGGGAGAGCGATCAGTGCGTATCTATGAGACGAGCATGACGCGCATTAGTGAAGAGAAATGGCGTAGGCAACGCAAGCTGTTCTAATAGGGGCATCCGGCCCTCCAGTGAACGCGTACTGTGCTCATGCATATTCCATGAAACATGAAGAAAAGCAAAATCATGTACCGTGAACTACAAAGAAAAACACCATGACACACTACGAACCATGAAGAAAAATATCATTAAATACTATGAATAAGGAAGGTAAATACAGGTTTCACCATCTGTGTCGGCTTAGTGGTTATAATGGTTGGCCGTTAGCGATTAGACTTAGCGTTTACAGAGCGCCTGCTATTCAGCATTTCACGCTGAGCTAGCGTTAGTTCATGCCATTCACCAGCTTTTGCTGATTTGCGTTACATTTTCAAATCTTGCTTGGTTAGTTTGGTGGATATACCGATGGATACCGATGGATGGAATAGTGGATAAATACCGATGAAAAATGTAAGATTTCATAAAGTAGTTCATCAACATTTGAAAATAAGTTGGCTTGTAACACGCATGCTGATGGTGATGTAGAAGGCCGGGTGTTGAATGCGCTTGTTGCATGCCGTGTGTTGCATGCCGTGTGTTGCATGCCGTGTGTTGCATGGTACGCAACACAGTACGACACGCAACTCTCAAAGCTTCATTGCCGCACACACGCAAATGAATGTAAATTGTTTAATGAGAGGCTGCGGAACTGATCAGCATTTTCAGTACGTTTTCAGCTGTGGTGTTTTACTGGTGCAGGCCGATTAACTGGAAATTATTAGCTATGCAAATGACACTTGCGGTTTGCAGCGCGGAATTGTAGGGACATTGTATTGAAAATATCAATTAGTACATTGCCGGGCAATGGCTGGCCGCCGACTGACAAGCTAAAATAATAAAAAAAGTTTGCAGTTTGAGCCAAGCTAGTGAGGAAAATACCGATAATTGAGTGGAATTGTCGCCTCAGGCCCCCAATAAATCTTTCGAAGTACTTCTTCAGTTACGCCTGGAAAGGCAGTCTGGACCGCGAGGAGGCCGCGGATGTCTGCAGACGGCAGAGTAAGCCACGAGAGAGTGAAGACCTCCGGTGGTCCCTTATATGGGCGATATGTTTAATATATGTATATAGATCTCGGTCGTACTTATTTATTACGTGGTATCTAATAAATATAATATATTTTTCGACAAATATTAATATGAATATGAATGATGAAATTCGTATGATCATAATTAGTATTTGTTAGCATGAAGTACATAGAATAGTAACACTAGCAACGTATAAACTCGCATTCATACCGCTAGATGGCCGGCCGTACAGCACCAGCAATAGTGACGCTCGTCTACTGGACGTCTCACTACACTATAGTCATATTACTAACTAGTTAACATGTTACAGAACGTTCAGACATACCAAAAATAGTTGAATAAATCAATAAATGGTGTAGAACAATCCAGATGTTAGTCTGCTCCCAAATATGGACCGTTTTGAATGTTCTCCATGGACGCAATTCATGTCTCTGTCAACAGATTTTCATGGCAATGACACGCGTTTTATTATCAACTTAATAATGTGAACCACAGCAATTCTCAACTCCACCGGCCATGCTTGGATGCTTGAGTATGTCAAGCCATCTCAATTTAATGAAACTACTGTTCAATTATCTCTTGAAGTCCTAATAAATATTCATGGCTAAGTTCAAATGTTTGACAGCCTATGGCCGGTCCTCTATGTATATTTACTCAACATCAGCCACGTGTGTTTTAATCGTCCCTTAATTTGTGTTCTCGGTGAACCGACAAATTATTGCTTATTGGTTGGGTTAAATTCCTACAATTCTTCCATGTTATTCACTAAGGCATTTGCTCATCATGTAGAAGCATTGAATTTAAACATAGAAAATGTTGTTATTCATATTGAATAATTAATGCCTATAGTTTAAAATATAAACTGTAAGCCTTAAATATGTAAACGACATTGATAAACAGTGACAACATTTCTAAGGATACGAATGTAGCCAAATGTTCAATCAAAACCTTACAGTTCACTTACAGAAAAACTAAAAACTTATGAACTCGTTCATAGGGCTATTTGACATATGGCAGTAAGAAATCGAACGTTGAATTTTCCAAGAATAGGACGGTGTCACCCCGGATCTTGTTTATTTTTGAAAAATTATCATATGCAAATGTTTGAGTTATTCTCCATAGCACGAGTAATGGCGAACTGCTGCGAGCATTCAATATCATAAAAATAACGTCCTATTCTAGTATGACACTGATCTGTATTTAAATGAGGTCAGGACGATTGGTGCTCCCAGTGCAAATATATAGCACCATTCAAACCATTGCGATCATCTACTAATTATGCTAATTGTATTCTAAGATTTTATTGCATCACTTGGATATCACTTGCGAATAAACAAGCCGCCATTAGAAGAGATGATGCCAGACATACCGACCGTTGCATACTGGAGCTCTAAATGCAAATATTGAGCAAGATCATTCGTTCAAATTGTCGTTTTGGTATGGCCGCTGCAAATTGCTTTACTGCCAGCATGGGTCTCCTGTGGGTAGGCTACTATGTAAGTGATCTTTAATTAATTATTTAAATATCAATTACAAGGCAGAACACATGTTAATAGCACTTATAGGCAGTCCTATAGAATTGCCAGCTCTTATTACAGGACTGGAAAAATGTTAATAGAACTCTTCGGTAAGCCTATAGAATGACTGTTGATGGCGTTTCTTTGATCATTTTTAGTTTCGAGTATTTGTGCTGAGGGAATATATATATACCCAAAATGACTCATGACATATGGAATATGTAGTCAACCAATCAACGTTCTGGGCTAAATTCACCAATTTCTGACGTAGGACGCAATTTTTTAGTATATTAGGACTTTTGATATCACCAAAATAATTATTAAACTAACGCTGGTCAAGATCCGATTCGGGAATTATAAAATTATCAACAGTTTGTTTGCTCTCACCGATGCAATGAAATCATGACAGATATTTTCAACCCCCAAAATGCATGCAAATTATTGTTAAGAAAAATTGTGCTTACATCTACTTGAAGAGTTCCATGCAGCAACGCGCAGTGAATATTACGGCTTTAAAATTATTGCTCAGCGTCGTAAGTATAATGGATTAGTGGGGCAGTGCTGACGTTAGTCGCTGCAGCGCTGAAGCCAACACAAAAGAACGGATGAATTACCTGTAAGTAGCACCTACTACGTCTTTACGGAGTTCTCTTTAAAAATCATGGCTGATTTACGGGCTTCCGAGTGATAATCTGCGATCTGCTGACGCTGTCACGGCTATTATTATCCATAGGGGAGAAGAGAAGATAGAACACCTACATTGTTATAACCAGACCACCATGCGTGGCCTTAAACAACTAGAGGTCCATTGACGGCCTATGAGCAAAGTTTGCTTTTGTTGCCACACTTAACACTTTGCTTTGCAGGACTTGTGTGTGACAATTATTAGCAGGTGCTGGTGCAGACGCAAACAAACAGCTTCACAGGAGCTTTTTGCAAGTCGCAAAACTGGCTTTAATTTGTGGAAAAGCCTGACTTAAGCCGAGCAAAGTTCTGTAGTAATTGCCGCATAGAACGAGCGTCTGGGTGGTGCACTCAGTAACGGTTCTAAAATATTACAAACATTGGGTTAAATTACTTAAGAGAATGGTTGTTCATGCCCTATGGGAGGGAAACGCATGCTGAACTAAATAGGGAGGAGTTTTTATGTTGTGAGTTTTCTCCACTTATGTTGTGGTCAATGCATCGAAACTTTTATTTAAATTATACAGTCTGTTGATGGAATAGAAACGGGTGAGCAATGAGCTGGGCCTTGAGCTGGGCCTTGAGCTGGGCCTTGAGCTGGGACTTGAGCTGGGCCTTGAGCTGGGCCTTGAGCTGACCCTTGAGCTGGGCCTTGAGCTGGAACTTGAGCTGGGACTTGAGCTGGGACTTGAGCTGGGACTTGAGCTGGGACTTGAGCTGGGACTTGAGCTGGGACTTGAGCTGGGACTTGAGCTGGGACTTGATCGGAGCCTTGAGCTGAGCCTTGAGCTGAGCCTTGAGCTGGGCCTTGAGCTGAGCCTTGAGTCATCGCACACCCGCGTGTGATGTGCAGATTTATTTTAGTTCGATTTCATTCTGTTTGCATAATGAAATCTGAAAATTTTAATTCTATTTGCAGAATGAAAATTCTGTATAACACGTCACGAAATACGAGCTTCTTTGTAGGACTAGGCTACGATGAAAGGTACTTTGTATTATGATGACAATGTTATAGCGGTAATAGTGATACTCCGTCTCATTGTGATCATTATACTCCACATTACTGGTACCCTATATTATTACGGCAATGTTCTTCCGTATTACAGTTACTCTGTATCTCTATGGTCATGTTTTTCGGAATGTTGTTACTTCGTAATCCTTTATCAATTTTTTGCATCTACATTCGATTTTGTTCATCAGTGGAACTCTTCGCCTTACATCTAACCATGGATTTACGGCCGAACAAGCTTTAAATTATTTGAAGCTTCATTATTTCTCGTACACAAACGTCGGCAGTATTTCTTGGTCATGCATTTTCATTACTTTCGATGAAACGAAATCGAGCGGCGGATGTAAGTAGATGAGGTCGTCATGGCTGGACATGACGGGCTAATTATTGCAACGTCTGATAAATAAAGCGAGCGCTTGTATTGCGGACGCCCGTTTGCACGCACCGGAGTTACGGCGACTGTGGAATGCTACGCACAAAAGACGCGGCCGAACAAACTCTGCGAAATTGAAGGCTTCCTTGCATTCTTTTCATGATCGCTCGATACAACTTTATGCTGCGTAAGCTACTCGAAAATCATGGTTGAATTATCGACGGCCACCCAGTATCTGATTATAATCAACAAAAAACGAATTGAGGATTAAATCCTGTATTGGTATAAAGATATGAAGTAGCAATTTGTGTTGAAGCTCGCGGGTGGCAGGTTTTATTCTGTGAAAAGTTTATGATGATTAACAACAGCGGATGGCTGCTGGAGAACTTAATTTGCTCTTAAGTCCTGGGTGCAGAAAAGTTTTATGGTCTATTGAACGTAACTATTCTACTACACGCCTCGCAAGTGTCTCGTTAATAATTGCTTCGTTAAAAATATAATTTGAACGTAAATTAGAAGTGTTGAGAAAATACATGCGACGCGGCATCAGACAGAGTATCGAAATAAAGAGCAACAGGGGCCTAAAAAATGAGCTTATTTGACCTGCATTTGATTATCTCTGTACTGCCTCGTGACCAGGCGCTGTTCTCACACTAGAGAGGACGGTCCAGTTGTGAGGGAAGGCATGGCCAGGCGCTGTTCTCACACTAGAGAGGACGGTTCCAGTTGTGAGGGAAGGCATGACCAGGCGCTGTTCCCTCACACTAGAGAGGACGGTCCAGTTATGAGGGAAGGCATGACCAGACGCTGTTCCCTCAACTGGATAGGAAGGTTTAAATTTGAGCGAAAGACGCGGCTGGGTTTTTTAACTAAATTAACTTCTCGTCTGGCTCGTTGATACGCCATTGTGAGGTCTTAACTTAATTGTTTATTTTGATGCGGAACTTATTGAGAGTTTGCTGAAAATAAATATGTTGTGATATATCGATGTTTTGAATTAGATGTGTAAGAATGTTTAGCAAGCATTCAAATGGAGATCAAAATTTGCGGATGGACAATTAAGTTAAGCATTCTTGTGGATTTTAGAGTGGCGTCATGTGTTATAGTTTAGCGTATTACAGGTAGCAGGGGATTTATTTGTGCAGCCTTGGGCAAGTTCCACGAAAGAACCGACGTTACGCTCTTTTTCTGAGATAATTGCAGATCTACAGCAATTTATTACTTTAATCCGATCACTATGTATTATTTTAGTTATTATTTTATTTCTAATATACATATTATTTATTTTCAGAGCCTGTATGCAACCCATATTAGACTTTAAAAGTATTTCAGCAATCCTCAGTCATTGAGGGGCGAGCTTAGTGCATTCAGTTGTTTTTAGAAAGGTTCAAGATATGATTCTTTCTCACGCGCGACTACAATGAATATTTTATGCACAGCGCTGCGAGTTTGACGACCTTGTTTGCATGGGCACGCAACTACGTTCACCCGTCCGTCCATACTTTACGCTAAGCTGAAAGTCCAAGTGAATATTTACCGAGATTATTTTTCCTCGCCCTGAAGCTAGCGAACTTAAACTTTATGCGATGAGTAAACCGTTTATTGTGGCAATAGTTTCAGAGTCAAAAGATTGTTTTTAAATCCGGGAGAGCTTTTGAGAGAGAGGTCACCTGCTTAACTATTGAAAGGTGGTTATTAATAAATACGAAATCGTATGTCATTCATTAATTAATGCCATTGTTTTAAATAAAACTTTAATCTCATGGAGTCTGATATGCACGACCAGGTGGGGCATTGGTTGTAAGTATCTGTGGCCTAAAGTCGAATCTACGATGCTAACGCTCAAAATATACATAATCGAAAAAGAAAATTTGCTGTATTCTCGCAGGTATAGGTAATGCCACCGGATTTTTTTGGACGGTTACTATACTGTCAACTGTAGTATTTATTTGTATTTAGAATTAAATACAAATGTTTAATACTAAATCGGGCTCGTCAGTCACGCCTGTGTGCTGTGTGCACAGTGAACTTCCTGTCGCACTGAGTAGCAGATTAGGCTGTATTATAGCCAATTGATGTCATGAAAATGCCACAAGGCTTCATTATTTTTATTTTACATCAAGGTTTTCCGACGTTGATTGGCACACATGGTTAGTTGAGAGAGACAAGTAGTGACTGACTGATTGAAATCCTTTTCTGATACTATGTTTTGTATCCTGACGTTGTTTGCTTTATTGGAATATGCATGTGCAATCTCTGACAAGTCCTTCGAAAATGAGTTATGTTACAGTCCTATGTTAAGAATAATGCCCATCATTGCATGTCTGATTGTATTTTACTATGACCGTTGTTCTTTTTCTTAAATAAGGGGCGTTTCGACGATCACTATACGTACTACGACTACAAACTCACTCAAGACCGACGTTTCGGACGATGTTTTTCCGGAAGACCTGCTAAGTATTTGCCAAGTTTCTCAACGCGGCTGATCAAGAGCTGCGGCCAAACACTCGTCCTAGTTACTGCGAGTGTGGACACAAGGTGTGGACAAGCTTCTGCTGCGGCCACCAAAGTTTGTTTTGGCCCTTTAAACTGCACTCTTTTTTTCGGGGGGAGTAGAGGAGAGACTAAAACTTTGCGAATAAACCACGTTTTTCCGAGGGCGATTCTACAAGCTTGCAAAAAATGGATTAAAAATCGGGGACAAAAATTGAGTTTGGTAGATAGGGCGGAAAAACTGGGGTAAAAATATGAAGTTTGATTATTCCAAGTTTTGTAGCACTGTAATGGGAAGTAATGTTGAATTACTTCCCATTATTAGAGGTAAGATTTGCTAATTTTTCACTTTTTAAAGTCACCACTGACGTGAGCTCGCGTAGGAATTCCTTGTTCATTTTAAAGATATTATTTTAGTTCTGCACCAAGGAACCATCCATTACACGGCTCTTAGAGTGTTAACATTTGCATCATTTTGCTGTTTCCGCAAGTTTAATGTGTTGAATAACACGTCAACGACTAATGTGGTTACTAATTAGTTGAAAATTTTAGTTCATCAGTGACGGCTTTTTTTGCTGTGTTGAACCTTTTGTAACACTACACAGAGAAATGAGTTCAAATTTGTCCAAATGGCGATTCTCTTTTTCTTCTCGTATGTGTCATTCAGACCTAGTTTGGCCCGGTTAAAGAGTGTATCACAACAACGCGCGGTCTCTAGCTGCTCGTGCTGAGGCTAAAAACTAATAGCTGTGGGCAGTCTTGTGTCACTATTTGGACAATGTGACCCATTAATTTTTGTTAGTGTAGAGCCTCGTAAACCATACGACTGCAAGAGACGCCTCAAGGGCGTGTGATGTTGAGTTGCAGTTAACGTGACTGTTGCACTTTATGAAGTGCAATATTGCTGAGGAATTATGAGATGTTTTGTTTTGAGGTGTGGACTGCCGCAGACTGCCTGCACTGTACATGAGTGATATGAATAAGTGCTAGGAGATGTGAGCAACTCTTGCATCGAGTCACACATATATTAATTGCAGCTAGGGCAGTTAAATGCATGCAAGAGTATATGTGATAACATAATACCACTGGGCAGGGTGGTGTGATAACATAATATGTGATATGTGATAACATAATACTATAACCACTGGGCAGGGTGGCCCAGTGGTTAAAGTTCAGAGTACCAAGATTGACGCAGAGAGGCGCGGGTTCGATCCCAGCTCTGTGCGCCAGTTTCTGGTCAGAATCGGCAAGGAGGCCGGGCGGTTAAGCAAAGCAGAATTTAGCAGTGCGTTGTCGCTCATTATGACGCCACTACGCTCATTATGACGCCACTACGCTCATTATGACGCCACAGCGCACATTATAACGCCACTACGCGCATTATTACGCTACTACGCAGGTGATTACGCCACAATGGCATCACGCCACAATTGTGGGACGTGTGCAAATTTGTGGTCGTGGTCCACAATATCGCACGACATTCCATAAGATAGCGAATGTTAATAAAATGTCCGCTGACTCCTGCGGCCGCTAATTCATGTCTTTTAATTGCCCATTAAATTGGACAGAAACAAGCACGTTTTTACCTGCCTTTACCTTTTTCATTACGACAATAAATATTGTGCCAAGGACGCTGAGTTGATAAAGCTTGATAATGATAAAAATTATTCATATTTCTAAAATATTTCCGCATTGTGAAGGTTCCACTCAGATTGTTTGAAGTTTGTTGTGAGAAAATATAGACTGTTGGTTCAGTTTACATCATTGAAGCCAATGGCTACCTTGTCTGCAGAGGAATTTATACGGAGTGTCACAAGAAAAATTTACTGAATTTATTGGAAATTAATTAGCTTGAATGGTTGCAAAAAAATTGATTTGCTCTGCAGTGGTCAAGACTGCGATATTACAGAGACGCTAGATTCGAGGTAGCTACCAGAATCCTCATTTAGTTCGTTGGATATTAACCCTTTCGTCTCGGAAAACCCTTTCGTTTATCCTTTCATTTACCCTTTCGTTTACCCCGTTGTTTCCACTTTGTTTGCCTTCGTCATTGCTATTCGTAACTATTGAATTGGCACTGCGAAGTCCCGTCAGTCACGAAATGGTAAATTAAAATCAATAACTTCCCGCATGAGGTTAATCATTGGCAACCCTTAACCAGTCTGTAGTGTACAACTGTCGCGTCCCTCATCATTGGGTAAAAATTTTGGCAAAAGTTGCATGTTCGATGTGAATGACTGTTGAAATGAAAGTATATCTTCGGTGTAGCTGCTTGGAGGCATTCATCAGAGCTCCTAAATACTTCGTTTAAATGCTCTAATCATCTTGGAAATTCCACGTGTTGTCTCCACTCAATTAATTGTACCTTTTGTATTTAATTAATTGTACAAAATGCTCTGGAACCTGCATTACCCAGCAACTCTTTTGGAAGTTGCGGTCCAATAACCACCGGCCTTAAATTAGTCATTCACGTGAGTTGAATTGCACAAGTATGGCTTGATTGCAATGGATATATTACATCATTGATTAGTAATCTTGATCTTCAGGCTGGGTTGATTACGCGAGACGTTATTTTCATGCCAGAGAGACGAGAGCCGCAAGTTATTATATTTACCAAATTTTTGTTGTTAAAGTTGTCTAATTTTTGTTTGTATAGCTCAATTTTTCTGCAAGACCACACATAACAAGGTAAAATTGCCTCGAGCTGCGGAGTTTTCACTGAAGATATAGTGAAATTACTTTACTTTTTTCTTGAAATTATTTGTTTCCACGCGATTTAAGCCGACTAGTCGTATAATTACTTGAAAATAATTGCTTAAATCGTGATATTCAGGGTCTTTGAATTCTGCAATGCAGTCGAGTTTTGGCAATTAGTCTCTGAATCGAGATAACATTTCGGTAATTGATAATAATTTGTAAAAAACTACACCGACGCTTAAAATGTCAAGGAGAATTTTTTCGATTCCGAATATTTAATAAAATATATTTGATAGCTGATTTTGATTCAAAAGATTTGATACTTTTTTATTATAAATGTTGAAATGGAGATTAGGGTTGCTGACACTTTTTATTGAAGATTTCGATATGAATGTTGTGGTTTACTGATTATGAGAAGAACATTTACGATTGAAGATATTGAGGAAGACTTTTTTGACTCATAGGTTCTAGGTGAAATATTTTTGCTTATAGACTTCGAGATGAATGTTCTCGATAAGAAATGATTATTAATATTATTTCGATTAGAGATTTTGATTGGAATGTTTTTTTTTTCAACCGTAGTTTACGGATAACCTCCGCAATTGCGTGGAAGCAGTCGGATAATCTTTGAATAAAAAATTACGAGTTTTCTGTCATCCATTATGCAACGTAGGTTAAAATTGAACCCATGGCGGTAGGTTGGCTTCATTTTGCCGGCGGTGACTCAGAATTATGTGTAGGGACCAAAAAAATTGAACTTATTAAATCTTAATTTAAAAATTGAAATAACAAGTGCAACAGCATTTCAAATTTCAAGCAGCAGCACAAGTGCAATGCATTTCCGCGAAAAGAACTTTAAAATTGAAAGCCGTATATAACTAGTAACACCAACGCCGTAGCAATGTTCAAACATTAATGAACGTTAATGCACATTAATATGTGAATTAATTTATGCTGTTCATTAGCATGTTCATTAGCATCTCCGATGAAGAATGCATCACGGCGGCTATTTGCCACCGTTTTTAAGTTGCTTGTACACGGGGACTGTAGTGGCAACCTGTCCAACTTCCAAATTTTAATCGCCACTATTTGCCCTTAAAATTGGCCTCATGTTGGCACCGGAAATACCCAGGAACCCTTTGCCCGAGACCAGCATTTTGATAATTAGACGCAGTTGATATTTACAGAGAGTACTGGCCGCCACTACGTACTGGCCGCGCAGAGTGTTGTACTGGCCGCCACTACGGTCCCCGAGTACAAGTAGGAAGCTACATGCCGTAGCTGCATGACTTGCACATAATTTTCGAGAAGTAAGCTTTT
Source organism: Hyalella azteca (assembly GCF_000764305.2). Classification (NCBI taxonomy): domain Eukaryota; kingdom Metazoa; phylum Arthropoda; class Malacostraca; order Amphipoda; family Hyalellidae; genus Hyalella; species Hyalella azteca. The sequence continues at coordinate 30,828 of NW_025936894.1, read as the reverse complement.
GATTGTAATCAAGACCATTTCAAGTCCGGGACAAAAACGCGCTCTTGTTTTGTGGCTGACAGCGTGAGAAGTTCATGGAGTTCATTATAGATTTTATGGCTGAAGTCTTGTTGTTCTTATTGGCCGATATCGCTTGTATGGTCTAATTTTACTTGGATTTTGCCTCTATGTAACATTCAAACTCTCACTGAATAATGTATTTTGCTGTGATGGGATTCGTCAGAGTATTAAATATTAAATATATTGTAAAATATTTCCTAGACATATTCTCATATGTAACTAATCGAGGCAACGAGTTTAGGATTGTGAGAATTTCTGCCGTATGTTAGTATATGTATTTAAATCTAGTTTAATTCGGCGTTGGTAGACAATCGAAAATTTTTCGTATTAGGTACACAATAGACCAATACACTACAGTTAACCCTCTACCGCCTGACATGAGTAACCGGAGCAATATTGTCACGCGCCTACTTCCCAAAAAAGATACGTTCTAGTGAGTGCAAAATGACTTGCACTGATGGTTGCCGCCACGTACGACAACTTTAAAATGTTCTCTGTTGCGTACCTAGACCTATAACATAGACCTACAAGTTACAGTTAAAAATAGACCCATAAATAGACCTATAGGCATCAATTAAAAATAGACCTATACAGTAGAGGAAGAGAATTGGGTGAGTTTTTGTCCAATGAGCGATACCCTTGTTGTTTTTTAGCCTCTTGCATGGGTCATCCTGACGCACTTTTGCCCGGCAAGAAGGAGTATTGGTTCTGCGAGCAGAAAGAGTCACTAGTTGAACAATCTCACCTGTTAAGTTTTATGAGTGTGCTAAGCCTGGCGCCGTCGCGTGCACTTCCTGAATGTTGAATGAATTTTTAGGAATGTTCATGATGTTAACGAGTGTTCATGAATGTTCAATTGTTCCTAAATGTTTAATGGATCTTATTGAACGTTTAACTAATGCTCATGAACGTTTAATGAATGTTCTACCAATGTTGATTGATGTTTTATGAATATTCATGAATGTTTACTGAATTTTCATGAATGTTTTGAATGTTTTTGAAAGTTTAAAGAATATCCATGAATGTTTACTGAATTTTCATGAATGTTTACTGAATTTTCATGAATGTTTACTGAATTTTCATGAATGTTTACTGAATTTTCATGAATGTTTAATGAATATTCATGAATGTCTACTAAATGTTCATAAATGTTGCATGAATCTTCATGAATGTTTAGCGAATGTTCCTGAAAATTTACTGAATGTTCATTAATGTTTCGTTAGTTTACATTAGGAGTACATGAATGTTTACTGAACGTTCATGAATGTTTAATGAATATTCACAAATGTTTACTGAACGTTCATGAATGTTTAATGAATATTCATAAATGTTTACTGAAAGTTCCTGAATGTTTAATAAATGTTCATGAAACGTTCATGAATGTTCATGAAATGTTCATGAATGTTCATGAAATGTTCATGAATGTTAAGTGAATGATGTTTAATGGTTAATGAACGTTCCTGAATGATGACTCACATTAACATTCATTGACAAGAGAACGTTGACTCTTGAGCTGAATAGCAGTGCGTTATGTTCAGTGCTAAGCACAATATTTCGTTTACAAAATTTATTCTTCGTTAATTTCTGGAATTCACTAGTTTTCCTCAAGTTTTCTTTGCTGGTGTTCAGCAAATATTAAATTATTAATTAAAAATTCTAAATTTTTCCGTTGTCTCTAACATTCGCGTACAACTTTTAAGTTTCCATTAATAGGATGTCTCGCTCACTATGCTCAACTATATATATATCTTGCTCACGACTTTTGACTATATAAATTCATCGATGATTCATTTGCTTAGAATAGAGATGGACAATATGCCGGAGCTAAATTATAAATTTGTATATAATAATGATAATATATTTTGAGTTAAAAAAGCAACACTTGCGCGTCATTTAATTTTTTCGAACAGCTTTTTAAAATGTTTAAAATAATTTGCACGATTGAAAAGTTAACACTGCACTGAATTCCAGGCAAAAGTTTCAGCTTTTAGTTTATCCTGACTCACTAAATGCCGTCTGACGTAATCGCTTGCCCGGGCACAACATTCCCCAGCACGGTTTCATCTCTTCGTCATAATTCTGCTTAAAAGAATATCATGATTCTTGAATTTCCTTATAAATTTGCTGCACCCACAAAGATGATGCCTACGCATATTTTCTAGAGAAAATCATGGACGGGTTATCGGCGGCCATCCAGTGGCCAGTGGTCTGCCATCGTTTTTTTTTCATTTGCGTATTATTTGATGTTTGATCCTCATGTTGCATAATTTAGGCATCACCTTAATTTGCTGGGCCAGCATTGGCACATTGCCGATGGTATGAGTCCTACCGATTAACGGCCGCACATAATACAAAGATAATATATAACAGTACACACCAGGGTGTCGGAGTGTCGGCGGCCGTCCATAATACACCGATACACCGAACATTCATACCAGGACACACCAGAGTGTGGGAGTGTCGGCGGCCGCCCATAATACGCCGAACATTCATACCAGGACACATCAGGGTGTGGGAGTGTCGGCGGCCGCCCATAATACGCCAAACATTCATACCAGGACACACCAGGGTGTGGGAGTGTCGGCGGCCGCCCATAATACGCCGAACATTCATACCAGGACACACCAAGGTGTAGGAGTGTCAGCGGCCGCCCATAAAACGCCGAACATTCATCCCAGGACACACCAGAGTGTGGGAGTGTGGCGACCGTCGAGATTTATTCCAGCATTTATGGTGTCCTGGAAGGAATTATGAACCTGAAAGCAAATAAATGTTCCCTCGCAGCGTGACTTATGGAAAGGCTTTGATATAATGCCAGCTTAGCATTCATTTAATCGATGCTTTCGGCAAATTATTGAAGATTTTCCTGCATGGGCTTTTATGCGCGTCATGAATTCTTTGTTAACAAAGACGGATGCAGGCTTTTTAAAGAACATGAATAACATTTGAGGCATCTCTGAGCTGAAGATTGAAGCGGTTCCTTGGCCAGAGGGGCGAATTCTCATTGAAAATTAAGCGTTTTTTTCGATAATGTACGTCCTAGCATTCAATGGCCTTCTAAATGCATATAACTTTTGTCGTGTGTAACCGCTCTCTATGCACGCATGCACTTTCGCACCGTAAGTTATTATTTTTTACTATAAAATCAAGTTTTGAATCAGAACAGAGAGCTGGATCTAAAATAATTGTTTACTTGTAAGCAAAATTTTTACTAATAACTCACAACGCCTCATGAGTGACAAATATAAATTTATTGTCATCAAAGTCACTAATTAGAACTTGAAACTCAAATTATTCAAATGCAAGCAACTATCGTAATAAATAGTTGATAATTAATGCGTGGAAGGCTGGCTGCTCCCAAGAGGTCCTTTTCCAGACGCTTCGTCGAGGCAATAGAACGATGAATCTAGTGGGCTTGGCTCGCTATCTTACCAGGAATCCTGAGTTCTTTTCTTGCACTGATTTATGATGCACAACAATCGTTTAGGTGACGCAGAATATGCGTGAAAAAAATTCCACGCATGCATCACCAGAAGCATAACTTCAGCATTGCCCGCCTTCACCGTCTTGCATTTGCATGCAAGTTGGTCGCTACCTGTTAATAGGATCGCTACCTGTTAATGGGGTCGCTGCCTGTTAATGAGATCGCTACTTGTTAATATGGGATTGCTACCTGTTAATGGGATCGTGACCTGTTAATGGGGTCGCTGCCTGTTAATAGGACTCTATTAATGAGATTGAGAACCTGTTGAAACAGAAGCTGTAATACTGCAATCGTACAGCACAGGACTCTGCTCTCCGATTCTTGTAGTCAATAAAATCTTATGGGATGTGGTGGGCGATGAACGCTGAATTTTTTCCGAGCCTCCTATAGGGACAGATGAATTTCTGGAGTCAGTTTAGTGTATTGGTGGTGCGCTATTTAGTACCACTGGAATATATTGAATTCATTACATCCACGTCTAATTGCTGTGCTTGCTAGCTTTATTCGTGAATATAGCAAAGATTTCGATACAAGCTATTGTGTGTGGAATACTGGTAGCAATCCGTACTCTATTTCAGTGGATGAATAATATTTAACAATTAGCAGTGTATGTTCAAATAACAATCTGCAGTAGTAATAGCAAACAATGGACCAATTGGGATTGCTTATGGCCGTCCGCTGTACGTAAACCAATGTACCGAGCGACTGCAGTTCAATAAAAGGCTGAATGTAAACCAGTTTATAGTGTGCTGAGCGTCATCAGTTCTCTATACAGCGACTGCAGTTCAACAAAAGGCTGAATGTAAACCAGTTTATAGTGTACTGAGCGTCATCAGTTTCCTATACATAGAAGGCTGTACGTAAATCAACATATCGACGCGGCAAGAAAGTCAGTTAGTCCTGGCGTCACTTAATTGGTAGGAGTGTGGACTCCTTAAAAGGCTTCACAGAAATACGCTTTATTACTGCCGCCGTCGCAAAAGTCACTGTCGACTAACACCTACGGCCGACCCTACAATTATGTGAAATTACCTGGACCACACCTTGCCACCCTTGCCATTTAAAGAATTGCCCACCACAGGCAAACCTTAATTGCATCCTACGGCCAATACTGCGGCCTTCGCAGTGCCGGGCTCTAGACTCGGCCATCTCGAGGCTCGAGTAAACAAGAGAAAAGAATTAAGGCTGAGAGCGAACAACCGCAAGCCTACCTGACATCTGATATTGAATAAACAATGAGATAAACATTTTTTTATGATAAAACGGTAATTAAACGTTTCTAACGGTTTCTTCAACGTTATTTGCCTGCTGAGGTAAAGCCGTGCCAACATAACCACAACATGCGATCGTCTGAATCGACGACAAAACGCAGTAAAATGTACGTACTCTGAAAGGAAATAGAGAAATGCTCAAACTTTTGTAGGAAATGAAACTATTTCAGTGTTTCGTGTCAATATTTTCGGACTCACTCACATACAATTCAAAGCTGGGGCCATGCTTTCAAAATTTGCTAAGTGAACGTAAGTACTTACGCTCTATTTTCTTGTCTATGGTTGGTGAATTTTGCTTGAAAGGCCGTCAATGATTGGCTGATGAACTTACGATCTCTTAACTTTTTTGAAAGTAAAGGCCCCGTGACAACAACAACAAATGCATCCATCAGTCCCCGAGCTAAAAACTGAGGAGGAACAAGTATAGTTACCTGCTTGAAAGTTTGTTCGTATAATTCAGGCCTGTGTGTTTTTCTGGCCTGCCGCACTATTGGACTATGCTTAGCGACAACTATACATTTTAGAGCTACGTGTGCGTCAACTCGATGGGCTCAAGTTTACCAACAAATTTGTTGGCATATAAAAAAAAGAATTTTTTTATCTGCTTGTTGAATGAATTAATTTCATCATCCGTCAATTTCTCTGCGTATCCAGTAAAGGTTTATAGTGTAGTTATTAACATTAAAATTTAGTGATTTCTAAGCTCAAAAACTTCAAATATAAAAAAACCTCAAGATGAAGTTTTGAGAGCTCATTGCGTAAGTAGCAAGAAGCATATCATGGTTCGATTGGACCATATTGATTTAAATTAAGGTAATTTAACCATGTGGAACGAATGTTAGTTTTCATTGCCCAACACGAAATTTCAACAGCATTCCTGCCCATAGTCTACAGGAGTTGAATTTGAGCTGAATGTTGGCCCAAAAAATTATATAAGAGTTGAACCTGAGCTGAATTTGCCCATCATTCATCGGAAGCTGAAACTTGAGCTGAAGTTGCTCAGCATTCACCTGAAGCTGAACTCGAGCTGCATTTGTCCAGCATTTATCTGACGCTGAACTTGATCTGAATTTGCCCAGCATTCACCAAAAGATGAACTTGAGCTGAATTTGATCAGCATTCACCACAAGCTGAACTTGAGCTGAATTTGCCCAGCATTCACCAGTAGCTGAACTTGAGCTGAATTCATGACTGATTGTCGACAAAGGCGCAGCATGAACGCGTCACACGCCTCGCCACTTGCGTGCCACACGCACATTCCTTATAATACGTGCAAGCCGTGAATTTTATACGCCATATTTGTGCATTGCTCGAGGTTAATCACTTTCAGATTTCGTCGCTTTTGGCAGCGAGAAATTCAGGACCGCACCCATTGAGTACTTCTGACGAGGTCTTGGGGTAATTTATTGCAGGCCTGGGGTAATTTATTGCCTGTTTACGGGTATTTTTGTGGCTCCGAAGCCTTCCTGTATGCAGGGCGTTCCTCGCGCAAGTTATAAAGTCTTTGGCTCGCGAAAATAATCACATTGTAGCTTTTGTGCAAGATTTTGTTACAAAACTCGAGTAAAATTTCGAATCTATTGAATAAAAATTCATTCATACAGAAATTATTTAACAATATAAAGTAGAACTGTCAGTTCTATAAATATTATTGCGCGTCTATTTGACGCGAATAATCGTTTCATTATTGCTCTACGTTTTTGTTCTTATAGAATAATATTTTCATTTTCATTTCACTGAAAAGGTTTCATTTAAGAATTTAGAATCCGACGAGCTCGACGCTTGGAGATTTCTTACCGTCAAAATGCATTAGAAACGATGACGTCAAATTTAATGTTTCACTAACTCCTATGAAACATTTAAGTTAAGTTCCAGTTAATTATTATTCTTCTGACGGGATTATTGGTGCAAACTCATTCTTTGTGGTCTACAGAACAAATTAATGCTCGAGAAATATACAAATTCTTGGAATGACGAAGGTCTTTTGGATTTTAACTCATTCTGGGAGGCAAAATTCTCATTTAAGTGACCTGACTTCTTCTTTGGTAGCGAAATATAATACTTACTTTCTTATGTGATGTGGAATTACGTACCGCTGGTAGCAGGCCGACTAATAACCGCCTGTTGACCGGCGTTATTACGACCGTGATGTCCAACAAACAATTACAAAGGATCATCTCAATTAATTTCTAAGACAAGAAGAAATACTGCGTAGGTTCTAGGAAATTTCGCGCCTAGTGAGTACAAATCCGACACATTTTGAGCGGTGAGACGAGAGCCGCTCGGTTAAGCTGCTTAAATGCCACAGATTTTCCAAGAATATCGTGGATTTACTTCAACTTGAACTGCGTAAACATTCGCGTTGTTCGGGCATACATGACTGATGATTGAAATATTGAAAAGATTCGTTACTTTGTACTATTATTCAGGTTCTGTGTTTGAGTCAATGTTGCTTGTTAAAAATTGTTGTGCACTTGACAATTTCAGCACTACATATTCATGATAACAGCTGAGTGGGTGACATAAATTCATGTCATTCATGTTAAGTCATTCATAAGCGTTTGATTTTTCATCGTTGATACTTCATTATATTTTCGAAATTTCTGTGTATTTCAACGAGAGAACTCATGCATTTTTACAGGAATGTGTTATGAGAATTTATTACTGACATTTAAATGAATAGATGCCTGCTGGTATTTCGGGTCTAGCACAAAGAAGTTTAAAGTAAATAATTTTTAAGCTTTGTACGAGAATAAAATAATTGAGTCGATGTCCCGAATAGATGCCGTGGCTGGCGGTGAATAAAAAACATTTGCATGATATTTTTTCGACCGTTCTTTGTCGGTAATCTTTTGCAAACCAATGTGTTCTTGGTGAGCAATAATTATTTCGTTTAAGAGCATCATTATGAAATTGAATGTCATGAAATGCGGTTCACATGAGAACGGCTTTTATACTATATTAGCAGGTCGCCAGAGCGCATTGCCTGGCATAGATAATTTCTCCAATAGGAAAGTCCAATTTTATTGCGTCACATCATGTTGAATTCTGGCATTCTGGAATTCCATATCCAGGTAATTTTTTCGAAAGTAACGAACGATATTTACAGATTTACAACTAATATTTAGCATGGAACTCTCACTGGGCTCCCAGTTTGATTTTCAAATCTATTATTAGTTTTGAATAAAAATCACCTACCAAATTTATAATTCCAATTTCAAGTTCATTTTCCAACTTTCCTACTACCTGTTATGAAATGCCTCATTATTGAATCATAATGGAAAATTTTTTAGATGCAGCAATATCCCGACACGATAAGTATCCTGGATACGCGCTGAAAAAGAAATGAAATAGAATTTCCGGCACCAGGTTTAAACACATACGCAAGCGAATAAACTTAAAAAAATATTTATACTACGAAAATAACTTCGTTGATAGTGATGCTAATCGCGCATTTTAGGTTCTTTAAGAAATAGTTTATTAATAGGCTCGTTATTTAATTGTCTTTCTTAAATAAAGATTGAATTTTCGAGCAATAATATAATATAGAAGACGCAACCAACTTCAGTAATAATAAAAGTTCTGTTTATTTCGACGAGAGAACTCATGAATTTTTTATAATAATGTGTTATGAGAATTTATTATTGGCATATAATTAATAGATGTCTGCTGTTATTACGGGTCTAGAGCAAAGTGGTATAAAATAAATAACTTTTAAGGTTCGCACGAGAATAAAGTAATTTAGTCGATGTCCGGAATAGATGCCCTTGCTGACGGTGAATAAAAAACATTTGCATGATATTTTTTCGACCGTTCTTATACTCGTACACTGACCTCTACCTCAATATCATTCATTTCGAAACAAAATGAATACGAGTTTCTCTTCTCCTGTTTCGAGATAGGCATGGAAAACATGAGTTAATGTGACGTTCTTCAAATAATTGCAGTCGAAAATATAATGTTTGCTTGTGTAGAAAGTGTCAGGAAATTCAATATGTTGCTCGGGACTGGCTAAAGAGTCACGGCCGTGAAACGTGAGACATCTTGCAGTTACTCATAGGCTCGGCGATAAGCGTGACTACAGCGCAACGTCTTTTTTATATTCTGTTGCAGGACTCAACAGCGCTAAATAAACGGGGTTTACGTTTGAGCGTCAGGGTGCATTTCGTTACCGAGCCTCTCTTTTGAAATACGAAAACTTTCATTTACAACATGTTTTGTATATTACATTAAGAGATAAACCTCGATTTATATTTTGAACAGATTCCACAAACACGCATGTGGAGCATGAAATAATTAAGTCTTCCAATTTATCAGGCTATTCATTGTATAAGGTTGTTATATAATCGTTTGTTACCATTCATCTTAATTATGGATCTGCGGCTCTGAAATTATTTCTCATCAAGCTCAGCGCTTTCTCGCTTGCAACACAAGAGCCTCGGTGTCAATTTCCTTAGCCTGAATGAAGTCATCTCAGCCCAGCGTGACGAACGAGTCTATTTTATTGTGGCTATACGGCCTAATCGGCTGTCTTACCTTACAGGTCCTTTACTGTACCTTCGCTGATACAATATTGCATCTCAATGGCTTGAACTGATACAATGGCTGTCTTACCTTACAGGTTCTTTACTGTACCTTCGCTGATACAATATATATTGCATCTCAATGGCTCGAACTGATACAATATTGCCCCCCAGTCGCCTGACCTGAATATAGTGGCATATGAACGTCATGCCATTGTGGCGGTGCAGTTCCGTATGGGCTAGCTTGAGTATTAGATGATATTCTAGTCGGCGATACGGCGTATTGTAGAATACTTCTACGATCTGATTCGGTGTATATTTATAGATCCGTCGATAATTTGACATTCTGTATTATAAATAAGTCTTCGATTTATAAACAAGGCCAATTTGGCACGGCGGGCTCCCACTGCATTCACCAATAATATTTCGATAATTTTTAACTTGATTTTTGTGCCGGCAGGTAAATAATTTGTGCCGAATGCTTGGCTCGTTCAAAACAGCATCCAAGGTATAGTTCAAAGTATGAATTATTGTTCTGGCAAGCAGGTGAGGAATTTCCGTGTGGAGCTTGACTTGGTTACGGAATGCAAATCGTAAGTCAATGATTTAACGCAAAGAATTCGGCAATATGCAGCATGAATATTAACTGAGGCAGAGATACGCACTTGAAATTAATTATTTATTACTTCTTCATGTCATCATTAACTATTCAGCATTTTTGTTTCAAAGAATTTCAATGAAGGCAAAATGGATACAAAATGAACTGGAAAGCAGGCGCTGACGCGGCAGCTCCGGCGGCTTGTCACTGTTGCGGAGAATCAGGCACTAAAAAATGCTGTCATGAGTTTGACGAATCGCCCCCATCACAGTGATGATGATAGTTGAGATAAAAAATACCACCACTTTGACTATTTGTTTTTAAAATTACTCTTGCTTTCAAGTGGTTATTGAGGTTAGAATTATTAAATGGTGCCCTGATAGAATGAAATGACCGCTGTAGACCGGTTAGTGTCACTCTATCATTACTTACGGCGGGGCAAACAAGGCAAAATTTCTCCGCATCGATGGCTCCGTAAATCGATATTGATGGCCTTTCTACGACAAAAAATTGAACGGATTATTAACAGGCACGATGATGATTTATTTTCTGTGCCAATGAATATCCATTCGCGTCTAATTTACTCTTTCAAAATGAATTGTGAGCTCGTCAGGCTCTTTGATCGTTAGTAAATGGTACGTGTAATTAGTGCACGTGATGCAAATCTATGAAGATTATACTGAAAATCTTCCTACAGACAAAATATACTCATGAAAATCGTCCTATGAATCATTCCCGGGATGATTTCATTCAATGTTTGAAGCGCATGAGATAATTATTAGCCTCTGCAATGTAACTAGAAAATGTCTTCTTTTGACTCTTGCTTCATCTTTGTTGCAAACAAGTGCCCGCGATGTTTCTTGGTTCACTTGAAAGATCGTTGACATGAAGCTCTGAAGTTCTTAACTTCTTGATTCTTGTCAGGCTTCTGAGTGCAAGCTCTTGATAAACTCGTTCCGAATAATGTTATGGAAGCAGTTTGTCAATAACATTCATCCTCAGAGGCAGTAACTGCTCCAAATAGATTATTTTTATTTTATCGGGGTATATTGTCATTTATAACACGAACTACGTACATTGTGTTTTTTTTTCGATGAATAATTATTGCGTTATGAATACTCAACAATTCAGTAGCCGCAGATAATGACGTTTCAGTGAGGAAAGCATCGACTGCAGCATTAATGGCACTCTCGAGTATAAAACTTAATCTGTGGCAGTAATCATCACAGGAAGGGAACTTCATTCGACACAAATTCATGAACGTTTTACGTATTGGTGTCTGCAGCGATTGCGGCTCGTAATGATGCTAGATTGCATCGCTATTTATCGAGAGCCGTTTATTGAGGCGGACAGCTCATGAGGAGGCATAACTTGCAGGAACTAATCAGTACCAAATATAATTAAATGGTTAATAAAATTGAACCGCTATCAATTTATGGCTCCCTAACAGGATGTTGATTCCCTGTTGAAAACCATGGCTGTAGATATAGCGGCATGGACAGGCCTGCTATCAACCCTTGGTAATTTTCTACATGGTTTGGCACACCAAATAATGTTTTGCTAAATTATCGTAATTGCGATCATTGAAGCGATCGATAAACTTTCATTAGACTGATGAAGTTAATAATGCTGACCTGACTTGTGAAAAAAACGCTCCCTCTAGATATGCTCCAGACATGACCTGCTGATTCGAGGCAGCTCTGTGAAAGTTTGGATATTTCAATCTCTACTAATAATATGCGGACAGAAATGTGAAAGCTTACACATTATGACCACCAGTAGTAATATTAGATGGACAGCTCTGTAAAAGTATAAGTATTTAGACCCCAAGCAATAATAGGCGTGCAGCTCTGTAAAAGCAACAATTGTATAGATGTTATAAAACACTTCGACACAAAGAGCCTCCTTCGAATAAACTCGAGTGCTTTATTGCCGACCATTACGACCGTAAATTTAATGGAGATCCGGCAATAGGAATAGAATAGCGTGAAGTCGTAATGAGGCAGCGCTTCTATTATGAGTAGCAGTAAATTGTGAACAAAAGTAAGTTCATTTAGCGAAGCTCAGGTCTATGGGGGTCAAAACCTATTTAAAGGAAGAGCCTATCAACGCCGACCGACCATAGGCCATCCATTGACCACCGTTATTTTTAATAGGGTTGTTAGTAAGTTTATATTATTCCTTGTTTTCAATTGCGGCCGCCACCCATGACTTATCATGTTCAATTTGCGACGATCACGATTCTCAGTTCTCAATCTTGGCAGAGACTGCGGCAAAAAATAACTGCAGCGAGAGACAGAAGACCGTCAAGTGGTTTCGTACCCTTAGGAACCATGTATCTTTAGGAACCAGGTATCTTTAGGAACTGTGTATCTTTAGGAACTGTGTATCTTTAGGAACCGTGTGTCTTTTGGAACCATCTTTTATGTATCTTTAGGAATCATGCATCTTTAGAAACCTGTGTATCTTTAGGAACCGTTTATCTCTAGGAACCATCTTTTATGTATATCTAGGAACAATGTATCTATAGACACCATCTTTTATGTAATTTTAGGAACCTTCTTTTATGTATCTTGAGATACCGTGTATCTTTAAGAACCATATTTTATGTATCTTTAGAAACCAAGATTGTGATTGACGCGGAAATGCTTTGGTCTCAGAAATGCTTTGTCTTGAGCAGAATGACAAACCAAAAATACTAATACATTTTAATTCGGACTCCTCTGTCTGTGTGATTTAAATTATTGAGTAATAGATATTTAACACACACTGCAGCTGTATACGGTATTAACCACAACACATCGCAGCTGTGTACAGTATTATCCAACACAAACTGCAGCTGTACAGGGTCCGCCATATTTATGGCAACGCATGTTTTTTTTGTTATTTCTCAATGAAACAAACAGGTGCATTGCTTTTTTATTGGATGCATTGCTTTTTATTTATTATTATGCTTTTTTATTGGTTGCACAAACAGGTGCATTGCTTTTTTTGGCTAGTAGCCAAGAATTACCTAAACAATTCTCAGACATATTTATTCAATATGACCACCCTTATTTTTAATGACGGCCTCCAATCTACGCCGGAAAGCTTCACAGGAGACACGCAGCATTTCTTGAGGGATTAAGTCCCATTCTCGTGTCAATTTAGACTTCAAACTATCCAAAGAATTTTGAGGTGTTCTGCAGACCCTACTCTCTGAAATAGCTCACACAGAAAAGTCGAGAGGATTTGAATCAGGGCTTCTTGAGGGCCATTCATTTTTGCTAATGAGTGCTGGGATGTGACCCTGAATCCAGTTTTGGGTCATGTTTGAGCCATGTGATGGGGCATTTTATTTTTATATAGCAAACATATAGCGGACCCTGTATACTGTGTTATTCAACACTGCAGCTGTATACTGTGTTATCCAATTCACACTGCAGCTGTATACTGTGTTATGCAATTCACACTGCTGCTGTATACTGTGTTATTCATTCACACTGCTGCTGTATACTGTGTTATCCAACACACAGTGCAGCTGTAAACTGTGTTATCCAGCACACACTGCAGCTGTATACTGTGTTATCCACCACACACTGCAGCTGTATATTTTGTTATTCACCTTACTGAATAACACAGCTTTAAACTTTGGTATCAACCTTAGCCTAAAACTATGGTGTCAACCACACACTAGCTCTACACACCAACACACATGGCTGTATAATTGCCGTGCCAAGTTATGAGCTGCGAGGCTGCGTTTCTCCGGGAACTTTGCGTGCGTCTCGTCAGGCGAGAATCGCTGCAGGATATTGAGCTCTCTTGGGTGCATGTTCCTATAGGAGAGATCCGCTTAAAGGTGGGTCAGGTTACCCACGCTCAGGTGGGTCAGGTTACCCACGCTCAGGTGGGTCAGGTTAGCCACGCTCAGGTGGGTCAGGTTACCCACGCTCAGGTTGGTCAGGATACCGTCAGTCAGGCCGTTATTGCATCGAGACTTTAGTGAGAAGAGACTATAAAGTTTGTTTATTGATATATAGACTAAGAATAAGATAGCCTTAGAATAGTAATAGGCTAATATGGCCTAAAGTGGTCCTAAGATGGCCTCAGGTGGTTCTATGAAGGCCTCAGGTGGTCNATACGGACGGCTTGAAGTGTTGAAGGCTACGTTCTGGAAGGCAGGAATCATGATGGTCCATTACATCCAGGGCAGTGGTGGTCTTCGGCAGGCGACCCGGCCTCAGATGGTCCTAAGATTGCCTCAGATGGTTCTAAGATGACCTAAAGTGGTCCTAAGATGGCCTCAGGTGGTCCTAAGATGACCTCAGGTGGTCCTAAGATGGCCTTAAGGGATCCTAAGATTGCCTCAGATGGTTCTAAGACGACCTTAAGTGGTCCTAAGATGGCCTCAGATGGTTCTAAGATGGCCTTAGGTGGTTCCTAAGATGGCCTTACTTTGTTTCAGAGAAAATGCATTTATTCAAAAATCGAATGCCTACAGCTGTTCATTTTTCAGTATACAATAATTCGGTTGTGGTAATGTATAATAATCGTACTTATTCCTACAGGTAAGCGCCTGTGCTGGCCGCCGCTGCAGGGTGAGTAACTGCTTCAGTAAACGAATTATCACTCAGATAATCAATAGAGATTTGTCTAAATAGAGATGCATTTTTCGCGCTCATGTAGGTCATCCTGACACAGTTAGGCCCGGCATATGGCGTGTAAGTGTTGAATGCATAAAGTGTGTCATGATATGGACAATATGATGCAGTCCTTACCTCAAGTGTAGCATTAAAGCTTCCACGCAGCATCGCCTTCATTAAACTTAATATCATTAAACAGGAATAGCGTTTCTTTTAAATTAGTAACTAGAGGCAGCGGTTTAAATTAGTAACTAGAGGCAGCGGTTTAAATTAGTAACTAGAGGCAGCGGTTTAAATTAGTAACTAGAGGCAGCGGTTTAAATTAGTACCTAGNCTGGTTCTGCCAATTACAACTGGTTCTGCCAATCACAACTGGTTCTGCCAATCACAACTGGTTCTGCCAATCACAACTGGTTTACGGGAGCGCAATAATTTGCCACCCATCAGCAAGCAGGGTTGTCAGATGATTGCAAAAAACGGCCAAGTCTGCGGACAAAAAAGTTTATAAGAGGCCCGTAATTCATTATTTACTAGTAAACTTACAGGTTGCGCTGCATAAATGCAATTTATTTATTTTAGGGGTATTTTATTTATTACAATAAGTAGGTATAGCCAATACAAATTTTTGCCTACTAACGCAATTAAAACAAACTAAATTGTGTAATAGCACTGGAAAAAAATTCCCATCTGGCCACCCTATCAGCAAGCACTGAAGTGGCTGAAATTTTCAACGAGGTTGGTCTGGTGAGCTCATTTAACGCTTCTTACTGAGCTTGTCAGAGATCATTTCATGCGCATAATTGCGTTCACTCGGCACCAAATCGAGCTGATGCTGCTAAATATTATCCAGGAAACCACCCAGTCTCTGGCCCAACTCTTATGAAGTAGCGTGATGGGATCTCCTAATGCAATGTGATCAAACACATGCGTAATGTGATCTCAGACACATTCGTAATGTTATCTCACACACATTCACAAATTAGGGCCGAATTAGTGCCGGCCGAGCGCCAGTTATTAATATTCCAGCCAAAACACAACCGTGATTTTAAATAAGGTCTTTCTTCCTTTGCAGCAACGGTTCTCTTCGTAATTAAGCGCCACGTAATTAAATCAAATAAATCAGTTTTTTATCAAGAATAGCTGCACGCTTCGATGAAACTTTCCAAGCTGCGTTTTTTTCATGTCAGGACTAATAAATATGGAGGAAGCTGCAGGAATAGCATTTATGTGCTCCGGTGCTTCGTTCGACACGCCAGCATGAGCGTGAGAAACATGCGCAACAAATCTGAGCGTGCGCAGCCTCGAGATGCACATGAAGCACAATGTTGCAACAACATTAATTATTCCACGCTAATTCAGCTGGATTAGGTTATTTACGTCGTATTTTCAATTTAATTTACACGTATTGTGGAAAAAACGGCTTTGATTTTTGTTCCGAAATTCGAGCTTCTCTAGAAATGCGCAAGCGAGCGGAACTCAGCCCATGCCTCGAATTGGGCGGAGTGAGATTCCTTGTATATTCTAATGCTGCAGTGCTGTGTGATTTACGGTGATGGTTACGGTGAGCTCTGTGTGCTTCAAAGTGATGTTTACGGTTTGTTTTGTCTGGTTTGTGGAAGTGCTAATGGTGAGTTTTCTGTAGTTTATTGTAATGGTTACGTGTGATTCGGGGTGGTGTTTGTGATGAGTACTACGTGGTGTGTGGCTGTATTTACGGTGATTGTGTGGGAAGATGACCCATGCAAGATCATCGTCTGTTGGCACTCAAATTTGGCACGAGTCAATAGGCGCTGCAAACACAAGCCCTGAATCCCTGCGAGTGATGGTGAGATCCTACACCTGCCGTGGACATGGACATAGGAGGTGGGCAGGTATTATTTGAAGTGAACAACGGTACCAATATCACGATTTAGTAAGTATTTTTCTAGAGTAAATTATCAGTTGAGATGATATCGTCTGCTTGAAAAACTTTTACATTATCATAATTGTTACTTTAGGATCTCGTGTATTAAAACCCTTTGTGTACTGAGAGGAAAATGTCACTCATTATTTTGATGAAGATTTAATCCGTCCTTGCCTGGGCAGCTCTATGGCCAATTTTTGTCCATCCATAACGCGGTTGTTATTTGTAGCAGTGCACGATTAGGTTAAATAGTGAACAAAATGAAATTATAGGAGAAAAATAACCATCAATATTTACACTTTCGAAAAATAATAAGGAACTTTCTCACCAGACGCTAGATATCGCAATGTTTCCATCGACGCGTGGGATTGTGTGTTGAAAACTTCTAAATGCTATTATTATGCTACGACAATATGTTGCACTTAAGATTGAGGCATATTTTAAAATCTTATTTGGTATTTTTATATAAAATGCGCTATAAATTAACAGATAAATCAGCCTCAGTCTCCAAAGAGAGATAAATGTAAATCACCTTATAGTTTGTTGTTTTTATTGCCAACACAATACTAAAGTCAAATATCGAATATTAAAGTCAAATAGCTTAGCCAAAAGTAGTTCGAAGAATTGAAATACTTTCAACCAAGCTTAGTTTTATTTTTCTATCGTTCTCAGGTTTTTAGATGCAAGAGCCGGTCGCACTAATATCTTCCAAGATACCGTCACTAATTGTGCTACAAAGCACAAATGCAGTCACTTTTAACAGCATATAGGACTGCCTGTCTCTTTAACAGCACAATTCACATTGCAGTTAATAAAGTCTTTAGATTTTCTGAAACACAAATACTGTCTACCTAACTCTTTTAACAGTGACTGTGAATTGTGGCATTCACGAGAGAGCCTCGCAAATGTATTGATGAGAGGTGCCCATCTTTGGAAACATGAGTACAATTGCATGAATAGACTCACGAATTTCACTGTAATCTTGCGCATCTGAAGACATAGGAGTTATCTGATGAGTGATCTCAGCTTCACGAGAAACAGCAACATCTTTTTCGGGCTTCCATTTTTCGGGTGCTGGCGAAAGGCTGGTCAGCGATTGAGTGATCACTGACATTAGGGCAATTTGCCCCCCGTTGATTGCAATTAGGGACCCGCGTTATTTCTCACTGTTTCTTCTCAGTTTTTCTCAGAAGCTCCTTGCAAAGAACGGCTGGCTCGTCAGGACTCAGGTTGAGTCGTGAAAGCCGCTTTTGTGTGCTGCTTCTGAACTGGGAAACTTTGTAGCGCTCGCCTAGTCATGCCTCTGTGAGGAAAAGGCTGAGATTGCCGAAAAAATCTTGTACATTTAACGAATATTCTTATCATGTTCTCACGCTTTCGACCACAAAAACATCTGTTAAAAATTGAGGTAATTCATAGGAAAAAAATTCCGTGACTAAATTTCTGTTGTTAACGATTGTTTCGAAGGTTAGCTTAGCTCCATCTAAAAAAATCTATTGCCTAGAAGGGTTGATTTCCATGTTATGCATAAATAAGGGCATGACATAAAAAAGTTTACATCCATTCATTATTAACGCAGAATGGCATTGGGAAGAGTTAAATGTCCGAGTAATAAAACCTCTTTCAGAAAGCGTATTCCGCTGCTTTTCGTTGAATTATATATTCTTCATACAAGAAAAAAAATAGTAAAATGCCATGTCTTTCACACCGATGTGCCAAGCGACCTTAAATCTCATCGTAATGATAGCTCTTCCATGGAAATACGCGCAACATGTACTTTTTCAGATATAACTTATAAAATTCTGGCTCAAAAAGCAACTTGAAAGCTCTGCCTGAAGCCTAATATTCAGAATTAAGTGTTATGTACACAAGAAAAACCTGATTACAAATGACCGTTCAGAAATGCATCAGTTACAGCGGCCGCTGTAAATCGCGCATCATTTAGTTATTTACGGCGTTCGTGGCTGCGATGAGTGCAAGTCTGTCGTTGATTTGTAGCGGGAACTGACGCAAATTAGAGAAAATGGCCCGTGTTTGGCATTACTCAGTCTGATACTGAGCTACAAATCAGCCTCTCAGTTTATCTCAGTTTATCTATCTCAGTTTATCGATGCTTGCCGTAATCGCCCGTGAATTACATACGAATTATAAGCAAGTGAAGGCGCATAAATCCTGCCAAGGCAAATTACGACCCTTGCGAATAACTGCATTGAAAGAAAGTATAGCTGTAATTAAGAGGTTCGTGGTAATTGCTGCAGCCCAAGTACACGAGCCAGAAAAACCTTTGTAAATACTGACGTTTGCCTGATGTACAATCGAAAATTGTAGATCGTGATTCACTGCAAGACTTTATTTGCTACAGCAAAATTCTATAACAAACAATGTATTATTTGTGTAGCAAAAGACGAGGATAAAATGGTTTACACGGAGAAACAACTCAATAGCAATCCCATACAACGAGCTTCAGGTTTACGTTTGATAAATAAATGCTAACATAAATGTTTGTTTGCGGTTAATACGTCATGACATGTAAGGCGTCATGACATGTGAGGCATCATGACACGTGAGGCGTCATGACACGTGAGGCGTCATGACATGTGAGGCGTCATGACATGTGAGGCGTCATGACANATATTATTCGAACCTGTAAACATTATTAATATTATTCCAACCTGTAAACATTATTAATATTATTCGAACCTGTAAACATTATTAATATTATTCCAACCTGTAAACATTATTAATATTATTCGAACCTGTAAACATTATTAATATTATTCCAACCTGTAAACATTATTAATATTATTCGAACCTGTAAACATTATTAATATTATTCCAACCTGTAAACATTATTAATATTATTCGAACCTGTAAACATTATTAATATTAGTCAAACCTGTAAACATTATTCAGACCTGCGAAGAAGTTAATGGGTAATTAAACTATTGACTGTTAATTAGAAAATCGGAATACAATAAATGAAAGTCAGGAAAGGGTCCAGTACTCCTGTAAGAACCACTCAAATAAATGAAACTTAAGTGATTTTCTAATGTGTAACATGAACAAGGCATTTAAATGGTTTTAGCTGACCAATCGTCAGTTCATTCGGTGAAAATAACTGAGCATTAAATAACGGGAAAAACTTTCAGGCATCTAAACTTGGATTGATATGTAAATCATTTCACAATTATCTATAATTGAAGTCTTCATTAATTATCGAAAAATGTAAGCAGCACGTTAAAACATGGGGCCTGCGTTACCCGTTCTCCTGTAATTCTTATTGTTATTATTAATAATATTGTTATTAACAATCTTATTGTCATTGTTATTAATAATAATTTTAATATTATATTAAAATCTTTGCCACGTTTATTTCATTGCACAGCAGATTCCTTAATCCCACTTGGCACTCGGCAGCCAAGGGAAGGATCGCTCCTATGATGTGCGGTCAGTTTTTGCCCTGGAATTGTTCGAGCTTTGAATTCCTTTGCTTAAGAATGCACATCATAATTGTTTAATGTTAATAATAGCGCTGCATCTCTTGCAACTTGCAACGAAAGTACAGAGTCATGCCGGACGATCGGGAAGAGTTCCCACGGTGAAAAACTCGTATATTGAGCGGTGAAGTGGCGAGGAAAGTTATGCTTTCAGCTGAAAGTGGTGAGGAAAGTTGTACTTTCAGCTGAAAGTGGTGAGGAAAGTTTACTTTCAGCTGAAAGTGGTGAGGAAAGTTATACTTGCAGCTGAAAGTGGTGAGGAAAGTTATACTTTCAGCTGAAAGTGGCGAGGAAAGTTGAAAGTTATAACTTTTAGCTGAAAGTGGCGAGGAAAGTTATACTTTCAGCTGAAAGTTGCGAGGAAAGTAAAACTTTTACCTGAATATAATGAGGAAGGTAACACCTTCATGTGAAAATGGTGAGGAAAGTAATAACTTCAGCTGAAAGTCATAACATGAGGCGAGTAGAATGAAGAAAGTTTCAAATCACGTTGAAAGATTAAGAGAAAATAACAAGGAAAGTTTATAATATTTTTGTTATGGTTTAGGACAGACCTAAGTTCTTAGAAGACGAGACCGTAAGTTACTCGTATAAACTATGAGTGATTATGATGCTGTAATATTGAAAAAAGAGTGGCCATCAAATTTCAGAATTATAAGACTTGCAGGTTCTTCCTAAATTGGTTAGAAACTGAGGTGATACGACGAAGCTTGTAAAATCTTTTTGTATGCAATTATTAAGTCAGGAAAAACATGAATGAATGAGGAAGTAATTAATTCAGATGAAATAGACGAAGGAACTTCAAATTATGACGGGCCATCGAAGGAAGGATCGAATTCAATGGTCGGCAATTCACTGGTCCATGACAGATTATCAAAGAAAATCAGACCGTCGTCTCATGTAGAGCCAGAGCGTGTCAGCGCCGGCTTTTAGGCGGCTTTTCCTCGGCCACCCAAGAGCCGCCAGTGATTAAACACGGAAGCCAGTTCTCAGTAGGGCTTAGTCGAGACAGTTCTCAGCGGGACTCAGTCTAGACAGTTCTCAGTAGGGCTCAGTCGAGACAGTTCTCAGTAGGGCTCAGTCGAAACAGTTAATTCTCAGTAGGACTCAGGCGAGACAGTTCTCAACAGGACTCGGTCGAGACAGCTCTCAGTAGGGCTCAGTCAAGCTAATTCTTAGTAAGGCTCAAAATTCTCCCCATTTTTGCACTACATCTTGGATTCGCTAAAACTTTCCACTCATTCAATGCCAGTTAAATTTTCCTTGTCTTGATCTGAGCTTCCTTAGCCGCAATGAACTGCTCAAGGCGGCAGTGACTTAGACTTGCCATGCAGCCTCCGTCCTTCACTGCTCATGGCGTTGTTCTCTGACTTTAATGTTCAATGTATAACAAATATACTAATTTCCAGGTAATATATATTAATTTCCCAAAAACCGAACATTTTATTTTAACGGAAACCAAACAGCAATCACGACCTACCGCTACATGCGAAACGACGGCAGCGAGCGACATCGCCGGAGGGGGCAAAAGGTGTACACAAATTCCTCTCCTGCCCAGCGACTGCGCATGAGTTTCCATGTGAAAATTTAGGCGATAAAAAAGGCTGCATATGTTTGAAATCGTATAAAAGCGTTTTTTGTTTGAGCTCGCATAAAACCGCTCGTATAAAAATTTTCAATATGACAACGCCATATTGAAAAATTTTGATCGTCAGTATATCACTGACCATTGGTGAGGTGCCCATAATTGTGCGTGTTCTGAATAGTGCAGCTTGCTTGCGCATCATCAAATTATTCATGATAAATAGAGCAACTATTTTAATTGATCCACCAATAAGGTGTCCATGCCTAATATCCTATTAAGTACCTGGTAGCAGCGCAGTCTTTGTGTGTCACTGCAGGAGTTCCAGCAGCGGGGCTCCGCTCAATATGCAGGCTCCTATAGCAATGAGGAACGGCTATTAAACAAGAGCATTGCTTATCTGGCTTCTGTCTTTGCAAGTGATTAAGATAAGCACTGTTTGGTGTGTGCATATGATTGTGATTATGTATATGAGGTACATGCAAGTATTGTCATTATTAGTGTTTGTTGCGTGCTTATGGTTGGCATTATGTACGAGTTGTAAGTCGAGTAGAAAGTGATGCTGCTTATGATTGATATTATGTACTAGTAATACGTACGTGGTGCTTGCTTGTAATTGCTGTAAGTGGTGTTTGCTGTGTGGTATATGATAGTTGAGAATTATTATCATAAAAAAATGTCTCTAAACCCTCGAATATTCCAATAAATTCCGTTTTTCGTTACGATTCAGACCATATATACAGTCCTGCCACAGTTGACTAGTATTTACACAATCATTCGCTAGTGTGCAAAGATGGGATTGACTATACTTACTTAAGGAAGTAAAATAAGTATGGAAACCTTTCTCATGCATTGGTAGCAGCGACCAGAGGCAGATCGCTGCACAACAGAAAGATTTGCATCTCAACGAGCGTTTTAAGCTGCGAAATTTGAAGGGCCCTGGCATAATAACCGGTCATAAGAACCACGCCTCCACCTGCCGGCTGCTATACCAGCGCTCTTAGTGTCCATTACTACATATCATGGATGTAACGCCTTGTGCTATGCTGCCAGAATGTTGCTTATTATTGTTGATAACACGCGTCGAAATTACCAGGTCTTAGTAGCATAATACAACGATGCCTGCTTCTTCGTTGTTAAAACTTCACATAACAAATCTCAGCTCCAGATTCACTGAAAATAATGTCTTGCCAAATATAACCTGGATCGATATCAATTGCGTAAAATTTTGAATAAATTTTGGCTGAATAAGTTTAAACATTAGTTAGCTTGTCTTCCAAATAGAGAAAGGGTCACACAACTTCTCGAGGCTAATTTCATCCGTTAGACTTTGGACAGCATTTAATATTGCAGGTCCCTTGCAATAATAGAAAGGGCAAGCATGCAAGTCAGTGACAGCAATTATTGCAACATATCTGTGAGCTGTAGTCAGATAATTGGAGTGAATAAATTTAAGCGAGTTTATTGACTGTACAAGTCTTTACAAATATTGTTAGTGCTGCCAAAGCTTGGGGCCTCGACTTTTATTATATTTTCCGTCGGTCCGCAATCTAGTTTTGCTGTTAAAAATTGATAACAGTTTAACCCCTTTTGCGCTACTGAAATGAATATGCGTCCGTTTCTGTTAAAATGATAGAGTGAACATTTTGTTGAATTTTTATTTTTGTTTCTGCTTGAAATTAGAATTGGTGTTTTGGCGTGCATGATGTACGGCAAAGAAATCATATTATTCAATTACTTAAGTATTAATGTAATATTTGCGATAATATTTATTTAGGAATGTTTCATTCTTAGAAATTGTAAATTGTAATTTTAGTGCAAAGTTTAGGATGCGGAAGGTGTGCGTTTATGCAGTATTATGTATGCCGTGTGAAGCCCGAAGAGAGGTACTTATCATTGGATTACGACACATGAAATAATGTGAATAGATTGATGGTGAATAGATTTGTGAATATATGAGTTTAAAGTTTATGTATGCGATTTATTGTTATTACGGGTTGTTTATGTTTTCTTATTTGGTTGTTGCTGGAAAGCCTCAAATGTCAAGTCTGGTATCCAAAAATTAAGCACATCAAGAAAAAAGCAGGCATTGAAGTGTAACGTTTATGAGTATTTTTATTGTTAAAGTTTACAACACGTTAATTATTTGTTTATCTGAAAAAGTGAAGCTATAAAGTATTTTAATTATAGTGCATCAGCGACTTTAAACCTATACGATCATGCAAGCCAGTTGGGGGTTCTGAGAGCCTCACCGTACAATGCTAATATGATTTTCGTATCACATTTGCCTAAACGCTTGCTATTAAGTTAATGAATTTCATCCACGATGCCATGATATAAAATGCGTCAACAAGACGCCATGTCCTCCCCTAGCCCACGAAACCACCCACGATTAGGAATGCACAGCGCAATTTTGCCACGAAATAATTTCGTGCATTGCACAAACTGCGCTCACCGGGTTACGTGTAATTAAGCTTAACAGGTTGGTAATTTATTTCGGTTAAAATAATGCCGATAAATTATTTTAGTTATAATTGATGGGTGCTAGAGCCGTCTCGGCAACGCTGCGGCGCACACGTTCGTATAGCTTAAGGTCGGCCGGCGATGACGCGACTATAATTTCACACATGGAATGCATGGCTGGTGTTAGCACCGCGGCGATTGAATAAAAAAATACATACAAGTAAAGAATTATTAATCCATACTCTGTATAATTTTCCACAATATGCACAGTATGGCACATAATTTTGCAATTGAGTAATTGTTCTTTAAATGCAGTAACAGCATTTAGGTTATTTACATTTTGCGTTGTGTTGGATAATCTTAGGCGATGTCGTGGGACCTGCTATACCAGCGGGCTGGGTCTGAACCTGGCTATTAGGCAGCCGAGCTCCGGCGCTCCATGGACAGGTGTCAAGAACTAGAAAAACATTAATTAATGACTAGCTTTGATCGAGAAATTTTTATCGTCTTCTCCAAGTCACAAATGTGAAACGTGTGTCAGGTTCCTGAATGAATGTAGAGTGAACTGTTGTGTCATACAATGTGTTTTGATTTGTAATGAACTATTTTTAAATCTCATTTTCCGATGCATTTGAAAATGAAATGACGATGTTTGTAATTACGTGAGTCAACAACCACGGAAATTTTCTATTATATCATATATATGGCAGGGGATTTCTAGTACCACGAGTAGACATGAGAAACTATCTGCGGCAAGTGGTTGATAGTTCCCTCAATATATTTGAAAAATAATGATGGTTGAACTTGGCATTGAAATTTCGTTAACATTTACTGTTACCCTATATCCTTGGTCCCAAAACATTAATTAGATGGACAATTCTTAGAAGCTGGTAAGTGGTACAAATGAACGATGATTCTCAGCTGAACGGTGCTGACGCTGCAGTTTTTCACCACCGTAGCCTGTTCTTTCAAAACAATACATATAATAATATGATAATAGCAATAGTAAAACAAGCATTTTCCACTATATGTTTTCTAGGATTGATACACAATAATTATAGACATTTAGTATTGCTCCCAGCGTATGATAATTTAGTGTTACACTTTATTGCCAGATCACGCACTAGACTGGAATTCAAGTCCGTCGCTAAGATCGTGACTGTCCAGCTGGTAGTGAAATTATGCCATCACAAAACTGAGTCACATTTTTGCATGCAGAGAAATTCTAAGTCGGATGCGACCAAGCGTTAAGTTTTAATTTCATATCTACCATAATGAAGATTAATAATGACAAATCAAGAATGAAATCATTACCTCTGAAACTCCAGGAATTAATTTGTGTACCCTAAACATCCCAACTCCGCAGGTGCTGATAATTGCGAAGGATATTCTCGTGTGCTCGTAAAGGTCACGAGTTCCTTCAGGATTTTCGGCTCTTGTTAACGCGTGAGTTTTCTATGCTCTTAGATAAGCTGCATTCATTTCCAAAACCTATTAAACTATCATTTAAACTATTAGAGCTCATTAAAAATTGCACATTCGATTCCGTTGTTAATTAAATTTTAGTTTTTAAATCACGCACAGGTGTCTTCGCCGGCTGGCTTGATAAATGTCATTTCTGAAGAATTTGAATTTCAATCGATAATTTTTCCGGGAACATCCGGGCATGTACGATGTTTTTAAGGTGGCCGAAATATGCTCGCAAACTAAGGAGAGAAATGAACCTTATAATCAAGTGAGCCAGCGAACACGACGACCATTACCTGTCTCAAATTCCACATCGACATTCAGTCTGGATACCGTGAGCATTTCAAATTTCCCGACCCAGTTGCTGCAATTGATAAAAAAAGGATGAGAATGCCTTGCGGTGTTGCCATTCCCTTCGCCTGCAGGATATAAAGCATGTCACCCAAACCTCCGCCTTACAATGTGCAGGAATCATGGAGTCCAATTGAGCAATACAAACCAAGCGTGGGACGAGCGGCTGGCAAAAAAATTCGATCGCTTATGGGCCGCCGCTCCATGAGTTGACAAATAGAGCAAACACACAGAGAAATGCATGAAGCTTTATCTTAAAAGCGTATATCCTATTATGCATTTTTTGTCCTTGTTTTGATAATTCTGATACACTTTGACTCGAAAAAAACACATATTGGTGTTACATGCCGAAAGTGTATCACTAAATTAACAATATGTCCTAATCATCTTTCTCAGCAAGGGTTCAGCTCACCGTTTATAGAATAACTTTCACAGTTGGAAGTATCACAAATTGAGCAATGGAGCAGGAAATTATTTTTCCTTGTCGACGAGCCGAGGCAGTTTATTCATCATCTCTAAATGTTTATATTCGTACACTCTTACTACTTTCACACATTTTCTCGACAGAGTACCTGAGGAAAGGGCCGTTGAAGACTCGAGGGCCCTTTCCCTGTTTTGATGCGTGCTCCATCTTCAACAGGTTGGCACTACGTGATGCTCAGCACGGATGAATATTTACCCCCGGATTCCTTGTGTCCATTTATAAATATGATGAGGCTGGAATTATGCTACCAACATGGCTGACCTAGAGGGCTCATATCTGCTGCTTGGTTTTGGATCGGACGTCTGCAGTTCCGCCAATCACTGGCACATTTATGGGTCTATTTGATTGAAGGAATAAGTCGGTCTCTGCTACACGTATTTAGTTTTTATTTATATTACGAAGGTAATTAAAATGGAGTGAAAGGTTTCAACAAGATGGTGCTGTGGGCTAACTCACCAACTGCCATCCTGAATGAACAAGCGCAGGTAACTATGGTGTGTGCATGTCTGTCGCTTCGATTGCAGAGGCAACCTATACCTCACCGTATTTACATCGTATATTAGTACTTATGTTATTAGTCTGCTTTAGTCGAAAGTTCTGGAGGAATTGAAAATATGAAGATTAAAAAAATTTTTATTGAAGATTTGGTGAACTTAAAATTAATTTCTTTTTTTTTAATTCCTGTAGAAGCGGCAATTTTTAACAGTCCGTTTGTGTTTATGAAACTAAAATCGAACGGTAAACTTCTTGTCTCGGCATATTTTTATTTAATACTCCAAATACTGTTCGCAAGAGTAGAAATGCATAAATAGTAACAATTGTCCGGAGAGAACATTGTAATCCAAAATTATTTAATGCAACCTAAAATTTTGAATTCGTTGAGATTGCAATTTAGTTTTTATTTTATTTGATGCAAACCGACAGTAATATTAAGACAATCTTCTATCGATGTTAGTGTACCGAAGACTTCAATGGGTTGTTCTAATATATATGACAGTCGCTCCTCAAATTGATTTTTATTTTTTTTTTAAATTTTAATTTGAATTTTTAGCTGTTGAAATCAATTGAGAAACATAATTTGCACACACGATTGTGCTACTGGCTTTAAAGTAAGCGTTTTGAATGCATATCTTGATCTTCATGTTGAGCAGCAACGACAACGTCGGCTATTTGAATTTTTTTCAATTGAGCGAATTTTGAGAGCATTTCGCAGTGTTGCCGCGAAACATTTTACTGACAATCCTCTTGTCCGAAAAAATAAATAAATTTTATTACCACAACAATAAGAGAACATGGCCGCGGCTTGATCAGGCTAGTGGAATCCTGAGAAGACATCGTCTAGGCGGCCTCCTGCCCATAACATCTTTTATAAGCATTCCGATCTGAATAATTTGGTGGGAAGCTTCATATGATATGAATGCTGATAAGGCATCCTATCGTACCAGTCCTGCATGAGGCAAACTTTATACACTATTAGAACTTAATGAGACATTAGATCTTAATGAGACACCCTATAAAGGAGCTGATATGTACCAAACAACCCAACCCTATACTCTAGACTCATGCATATAGGATCTACGAATAAGTAGATCACAGGACACTTTAGTTTAAGTTATAATTGAAGTTTTTTATTGTTTTAAGGGAGAAGTTACCCTATGATCGATTAGGCAATAAATTTGTTATCGTCTGTAATAATCACCGTGCATGCGTTGTCTCCATGAAAAAGATTGTTCATTTATGGAGTCTTATTACGCGTGTATATCTGGGCTACGAGGCGTCTTATTACGCGTATATCTGGGCTACGAGGCGTCTTACTACGCGTGTATCTGGGCTACGAGGCGTCTTATTACGCGTGTATCTGAGCTACGAGGCTTCTCATTACGCGTATATCTGGGCTACGAGGCATCTTATTACGCGTGTATCTGGGCTACGAGGCGTCTTACTACGCGTGTATCTGGGCTACGAGGCGTCTTATTACGCGTGTATCTGGGCTACGAGGCGTCTTATTACGCGTGTATCTAGGCTACGAGACGTCTTATTACGCATGTATCTAGGCTACGAGGCGTCTATTTACGCATGCATTTGGGTTACGAAGCGTACGTCGTGCTACGCACGCATATACGCTTATTACTCACCGCATGAAATGTCAACGCCTGACAAATGGCGGCCATCAGCGTAATTCTATGGCGGGAAAAGCTCTATATTTAGTGTTGCCATCACCACGAGATGTTAATGAAGCTTTCTCGCCTTCCTGATAAGAGCGGTGACCGATGTAGCCGTCCTGACTATGGTTCCCCAATCTTCACAGCTTCTGTGGAGCTGCTCCACCCTAATTGTTGCTTTGATGAAATCGTACATCCATTGTTGCTGTCAGAGGCGCGATATTGCAATAGTGGAGGAGAAACCCTTGAATTTTCAAACTTCCTTTCTAGTCCTGACTTTAGTACCGCATTGTAAGAGGGTTGAGGACGTTCGATGCAATAACAGTTCATAAATCAGTGACATGAGGGAAAAGGAAATTTCGTTATTATCAACACGATCAAAATGATGGGTAAATTACATTAACTCATTTCTGAGTAACTTTTTAATTTTCCAACCCAGTATAACACAAATATAATTATCTGTTAACATCTACTGAGCAATAAATTCTCATTGATGAATCGAACTATTTCCATGACAAACTATAGTTCAAGTTAAAAGATATTTCCTATACCAAATTCTTCGCCACGATTGCCTCAAATTCGTCCTTCATTGAGCAGCTGGACAAGCCCTGGAAAATATTTTACCGTTCGATCACGCGAGGCTTCTTGATTGAACGGTTGATTAATTACCGTGACGCTTCCTTAAATGTGTTTCAATTTGGTTGGTGAGATTCATTGCATTTCAAGTAAGCGAAGGTATCATTTGAATAAATTTCCGCTATCTCATTACATTTTGTAGTTAACAATTCTCGGTAGTTAATTCCTGTTCAGTTGGTATGCAGTCTACCAGCGGCACTGGTGGGGTTCGGCTCGCGAAGATGGGAGCTAAGTTGCAGCTTGGTTTACGTAAATAATTTGCACATATCCGCTACGCTATGCATGCGGTTTAGCACAAATTGTCACAGTTTGCTCACACTTTGCTTTTCAGGTGAAATATAATCTCTTGGCAGTCGTACCAGAAGACTGCGCCGGCCTTCACTTGCGACACTGAAGTACTGGGACTTCAGCGAGCCGCGTGTAATCACAGNTGTACTCTTCGTAATATGATATCCTAGCCAGCCCCTTTCTCGCGGCAACTGGTAGCTTTCAGGTGGCCGAAGAATGGCCAACGGTCGGCTATAACAAATTGGACTAGGCCGACCACTGGCCATGTATTATTCTTCGCCCCTCATTTAGTTTGCTGTCACCAAGCCGCCCGTCTTGGACTGACTGTCGAGTAATTTACGACGTCTCTTTCCCCTCTGTCTCTTATACACATCTAGATGTGTATAAGAGACAGGCGTTAGCCAGGCAAGCGTAAACCAGGCAAGCGTTAGCCAGGCAAGCGTAAGCCAGGCAAGCGTTAGCCAGGCAAGCGTAAGCCAGGTAAGGCTTTATTAGCTTTACTGTTTAACCCAATTTTGAACCTCATTAAAAGCATAACATTATTGGCTCTACTAATTTTACATGCTTGAAACATTGAAATATTTTTTGCGTTCAAATTATATGAGTCTCGATTATTTATGGCCCAAAGCTTGTGGGGCGAGTGGCCGCAATTAATTGTGTCAGGGATACAATTAATTATAAATGTTCAAAATTCCTAAGTATCGTCACTTAATGATGTTGGCATCGCACTGTTAAGTCTCAACAAATTCTAATGTTTTACCAGTCAAGTGACACGTCAGACATAAGCTCCTTTCCGCTCACTCCTCACAATCCCCACCACCTTCCCCCGGCCCAGCGTCTTTCCTTGTTCACCTCACTCGTGATTTTCGGAAGGTGTAATCCTGATTAAATGAGGATTAATCCTTCTGAGGATTAACCTATGCGTTGCTTCGTTTTATCAACTGCTGTTCATCCATACTCTTCCAAAAAAAAGGTTACTCCTTGGTCCTAGTCATACAAAACGTCATAATCCATTTAGGACTTCCATGCTAACACATTGTCACCCTTAGTCCTTATCTTCCAACACATGATCACCCGTCAGTCCGACCCTTCCAATACATAATCACTCCTAAATCCTTCCCCATTCACTTATAAACACCACTCAGTCCATACCCTCTCACTTATGATAATCACTCAGTCCGTCCCCGCTCAGTTATGACCACTTCTCAGTCCATCCCTTCCCTTTTATGATAACCACTCGTCCTTCCCCTCTCACTTATGACCACTTCTCAGTCCTTCTCCTCTCATTTATGATAACCACCCAGTCCATCCCCTCTCACTTATGACCACTACTCACTCCGCCGCTTCCTTACTTTATTTTCGGCCCACTCTCCCACCCAACACTCACCTCCAGACTCTCCAGCCTCGCCCCTCTCCCCAGCCTCCCGGTGACCTCAG